>NC_056727.1:247842458-248017458 GCF_019279795.1 Protopterus annectens | reverse complement strand
GTGGCATGATGCCAAGGATTACCCCTCACCCAGCCATGTACAGCCATCTTGCACAGCCAACCACTACACACCCATGAAGCAATGCACATGTGCATGTCAGTACTGGCACCTTGTGCCTGCATGTGGGGTGTGATGCTCCCAACCACAGTCACTCCCAGTATAACTCCCATTGGCATACCAACAGATGTCAAACACGTTCACATGCCCTAGCCCATAGAACCTCCGGATATCCCCTGTGGTGCATGTAGTACCTGTGCATTACTGCAGTGTGGCAAAATAAGTGGTTTGGGAGTGTATTTGTGGGCCTGGCAAAGAGTGTCAATGTGAGTCCATTAGAGAGTGTGGTTGTGTTGACAATGACATCTGTTCATCTGGACAGCCATGGGTGACAAACCTAATGTATGTCTACTATGTCTCTGTTGCAGATGTTGCTCACCAACACACATATATGTTCTTACAGCACACCAACATGTCAGCTTTGTGGCACATGGAGTAACTGCATGCACTTGTAATAGTAATGACTAGTCAGTCAGGGGTTTGACCCCTGTACTGGTAGGTGTGTGACAGACGATGCTTAGGTTTTAGTCTCCAAGCCCTTTTCTGATGTACTTTGCCGCTGTCTCTCCCTCCCACAAACTCTCTGGTGGATGTGGAGGTGTACACCTGCTCAGCAGCAGCTTGTGTATTGCAAGTGATGGTCATGATCAGGTGATGGCCTCTGCACCTATTTCAGTCCTCCTCTAGCTGATTGCATGTGGAACAGCTGTGATGATGTTCCCATAGCCATTCGCATGAAAAACACAGTACAATATCTAGGAACATCATGTTGGTGTTTGCCTATGACAGTCGCTGTGAGTGGTACCTGGATCTGGTGTTTGGTAAACGGCATCACAGATGGTATCTGGATGTTCCTCAAACAACATACACAGTGGGAAATAGCCTAAAGACAGGAGGGTGATGTGCCAGACATGACTACAGCATGTAAGTGTAGCTATGCTTCACTGAGACTACTGCCTTTTTAACAAGTTGTGTGTGGTAATGGTTATTCTGCATGTTTTAAAACTGACAAGACAGTGATCTATTTGTGAGGGACCCCCATCTGTAGGGCCATCTGTGGACTGGTCAATGTGAGGAACCATTTGTTTCCTGTGTTACTCACTGAACACACATCTGTGAACAGCAGGAGTATAGTGTGAAGATTGCAGCCAGTACATGATGATAGTGATGAGTTGCTGCCATCGCATCCCTGATTGGACATATGTCACATGAAACAGTGGTATGACAGATACTGTCTGAGGTTCTCAGTGACATGCCAATAATGGGCCACTGTTCATAGCTGCAGTCACAAGTCTTCTACACTTTGTACAGATGTCATGCAGTATATATGCATGTGTTGCGCTCCCTCTGCAAATGTATACCATCTGTTGTGTTGGGTTGATGGTCATATCTTTGCATGCTGTTGTAAGTAATCCTGAATGCTGTTGACTATTACTAAGCCATATCTGTGTTTAAACTGCAACACCATAGGCTGTATGGGTTTGGAGGTCCCGGCAGAACCTCCTGTCCCACTTCAGCTGGCCATGGCACCAGGCAGCAGCACATCTGGGGCCCAGCCTTGGACCTCCACCTCTGTTGGCTCTGCACCACCTTCTGGTGGTACCACCACTGAGGATGGGGCTTGTCTGCTTTGGGAGCAGGTCCAGGCAGGAACATGTCCGCTGTCGTACAGTCCCGGATGTGGTGTGTAGGGGGCTCAATAAGGGGTTTTGAGGTCAGATACATCAGCTCAAGGGCAGAGTGTCACATTTACATGGTGAGGCTGCCCCTCCTGGACAGCACCCAGCACTGCCACCTTTGCAGCTGTTTTGGTGCAGTGGTGGCTGCCCATGGCTGGGGATCTCCATCCCACTGTTTCCATCTGGGGGCTCATGGGCTTGTGAATGCCAAACACTCCTCCCTGTCCAAGGTGTATCCCCCCACATGTGACATATACTGACCCGGAATGCTGTCTTGTCTGTTATGCTCCCCTACCTATCCTCCACGAGCATACCTACTCTCCTTCCCCCACATCCCACTCTCACCCTACGGAAACAAAAGGCCAATCGGTTCCTAGAACATCATTTGCCCCATACATAGCTGTCCATTTCACACGTGTCCACTGGATACATGTAACCCTTTTAATATGCATCACAACATACTCCAGTTGTCCTCACCCCTGTCTCTCAGGAGCACTATCTTAGTATGCACATGACTCCTAAATATTCCAGGTACACGTGATGTGGATGACCCCATTGTACACACAACACTACCGGTCCCTCTATGGTTACCCCATTTACCTCTATCATGATGATGATGTCTCACACAGCACCTTGCAAGAGTACTATTCTCACATAATGATTGGACAGGAACTGTTGTGTTAATGTAAATAAGATACACAGAGTGATGTATATGGCCAATGTACAAATGTTTGTGTGTATGAATGACACATGTCTGTCTGAGGGAGTCTTGATATTACATAGGACAACACCACTACATAATATAGGCATTGCTGGTGTTTCCCTTTTCATTCCTTTGTAATGCTTTGTTGTCAAATGGGATGTTCCTAATATATATATATATATATATATATATATATATATATATATATATATATATATATAAGTGTATGTATCTATATGCTGGACATAAACACTCACACATACATCTACATGATGGAATACATTTCCTATATTGTTGAATGACTGCACTGGATGATATGTTTGTAATAAGGTCCAATGTCCAATGTCTGTATATCTGCCATGGCTTAGTGGTAAATCACAATAGCTGTGTGTGCAGGGTACTGGTTTCTAGCCTTGCAGAGGCCATTTATTTTGTTGCAGGGCAGAACAAGGCCATTGGGTATGGATTAAGGCACATTAAAGCAATTGTGAACAGGTGTGCGTGGTTTTGCACGGTGCTAAGCAATGCTAACCTCTGGTTACCGTTTCTTACACTCATTCAGCCTCTACATTGCTTTGCCAGTGTAATGCTCGCATACTGACTGCCAAACAGGCTTACACCTGCTTGCTCCTGACCTTGCAAATGCACTGCATTTGGTGTTTGCATCTGACACTCACACCCCTGGGTGGGACTGAGGACTAAGATATTACCTTGTGATGCCTATTACATCGGAGTACATGCCTACAATATCGGGAATGGCTGCCCATTAGGCGACAGCATGCCGTTCGAATGTACGGAATCCGTGGCCTGTCCAGAGTTTGATTCATATTATTGGTGTGTTCCTCTTACAATCTGCACCCATCTGGCTAATACATGGGAACTGACACTCTTCAATACAAAGAAGTAATTGGGTTTTGGAATCCACATCCTTCAGCCGAATCATGCTACTGCATATCTAATATTCTATCATCTTTCTAAGGTTGTTAGTGGAATATGTGCTTTCTGTCCCTATCAGACCTCTCATACGATTGGGGAAAAATACAAACTGTATCAGGGACATGGCATAACAACATCAGGGACACATTTAAATTATTGGTGCTATTAACCTGACACATTGACAGACTCAGAGCATATGAATTCATACACATTTTCTAAGGTAAATGATGTTTATAACTCTTAATTGTTGTCGTTATTCATTACATGTAATTCACCACTTTTCCTCCAAATGTCACTAGTTTTAGGAGGGTTTAAATGGGACAGAGTTAGAAACTGAGTCAAAATCAGGGACGTCCGTGGAAATCGGGGACAGTTCAGAGGTATGGACCCTATTTATTCCCCCAATGGTTTATGGCCTGTCCAGTGGATGTGCTATTAGGAGATGAGAGGTATGGGCATCAGCTATGCCCATTTCAGAATATTACTTACATCCCCGGGGCGGTCCTAATATGACTGTGCCAGCCAACACCTGCACACTTAGGCCCATAATTGCATACCCATAGTTCCCCCACCTGCCACTCCTCTACAGCACTAATCCTTCCTGTGGGTGCAAGTGGGGTATAAACACACCACTACACACTGCCCATTCTCCCCGTGTCGGGACACATGTCATACGTTGTGTCGATCCAAGGGTTATCAGGCTTGCACAACCTACTGGTCTATGTACATCTACAGCCTGGTTTGATAAGTCATTACCAGGACTGCCTCCGGTTATTAATTTTGGTGTCCCACAAGGGACATTGATGTTTATTTTTCAAGATTAGACCTGGCAGGTCTCTCCCACTGGTAGTATCCTGCCAGTGGTCTGGGAAGCAGTGGTGTGTTTACCTTTATTGTGTGTCTGTATGTCTCACCTGCCTTGCGGGGGGGTGGGGGGGTTGATGCTACGTGTTACACGTTTGTTTATTGGACGCCTCACCCCCATATGCATGGCCTGTGAACATATGTTACTCATAACTGCTGTATCATATCCTAGCTATATACATGTGTATATTTACAGTCACATATATATCTATCTATATATATATATATATATATATATATATATATATATATATATATATATATATATCGATTTACGTTACTATATACAGATATATCTGAATATGTATGCATACATGTATATTTATATTTTGCTGTAAAAAAATATATATATATATATATCTCACAACATATGGGTCAATGGGTGTCTGCATATATATATATTTATATGTGGGTATGTATTTGTATTCTGTCTCTGTATATATACATTTGTACTACGGACAGGGAGAGGCTTATCTCTATGTCGCTATGGGTAGATATACACACACATACCTCTACATATATACGTCTACATCTGGTTATTCCATTCCTTGCTATATAGATTACACTTTGCTGCAGTGGGACTCGTAGTGGGTGTGGCTGCTCATTGGGCGATGCCTTTGCCCAATGAACACATACGCTTACATCCCTAGGGCTGTCCATATAGGCCCACATCAGCCAACACCTGCACACATAGACCCATAAGTAGCTACACATAGTTCCCCCACCCGCACCTCCTCAACTGCACCCATCCTTACTCTGGGTCCTGGGCAGTTCTGGACACACCACTACACACTGCCCACTATCCACTTCACGGGACCCATTTCATACAATTGTCTCGGCACATGGGTCATCAGGGTTTCCCACCCTTGTATTCTGAGTATGTATATACCCCTGCCAGAATGGTCAGTCTATTACCTTCTTTTGATCTTGGCAATTTTTGGGGTGTCCCGCAAGGGACTCTCCTGTCTGTGTTCCAAGAGTAGAATTCACGGGTGCACTGTGTACCCCCCTGGTTGTATCCTACCTGTGGTCTGGGAGCAGTGGACTCTTTACAGTGTTTGTGTGTATGTTTCCCGTGTCCAGCTGGGGGGGTGGAAGGTCATGCTACGTGTTTCATGTTTCTTGCTTGGGCTCCTCACTTCCATTGGCATAGCCTGTGAACATATGTCATTCTTGTGTGCTGTTTCCTATCATAGCTGTATATCTATGTATATCTACGCATGCACACACACACACACACACACACACACACACACACACACACACACACACACACGCACACACTTATATATATATATATATATATATATATATATATATATATATATATATATAAAAACATATATATATATATATATATATATATATATATATATATGTCTGCAACTATATATATATATATATATATATATATATATATATATATGTGTATGTATATGTGCCTGTAAAGCAATACATACCCCGTGCAAATGCACTTACACATGCTTACTGGTGTTTATATATGCTTGACCTGCTTACTAGTGCCTTATTCATTATGACACTGACACTTCACTCCAGTTAACTTTTAATTGATATTTTGCAGGTTATACAGCGGACAGATGTCGCAATATGTTCATGCACAAATTACCAATGGTAAATGGTATGTGATACATTGGGATTCGGTACAGGAATGTCTGCTCATTAGGTGGTTGCTCTAACCAATACATTATTGCTGTGCTGCTTCATTTCCATATATACCCATATACCCATGGCTCCTGGTTCTCCAAACTCACACCCCAATGCCTCCCTAACACTGCAGTCATCCATTCTCCAGTCGGATTTGCGGTGTATCCACACCACTACACATTGGCCACTCCCTACTCCTATAGACCCATCCCATCAGTTGACTCACTCCACGTATCCTCAGAACTCCCAGACGTTTAGACCACAAACATTGGTGACATGAGCGACCAAAAGAATACTATACAGAATTTTTGGGTTGTCCCACATGGGACACACATGTGTTTATGTCAAGATTAGACACTATACTTCATTACATCCTTACTCCCGTTAACATGACCCTACAATAAATTAATATGTATGACTATCTGGTAATGCACACGTTACACATGAGAGCCTAATTATGTACGTGTTCAGCGTATTGCTTTTACAAATAGACCGGTTTAGTAATTGGCGTTGCCATAGCAGGCAGATCACAGGAATGATTCCATGTGTGGGAAAGTCCTCACATATGATTATTTTCAGCACAGCACTGACTTTGGACATTGTACACACTTCTGTGTTTTAGCAGTTTTGTCCCGTCCCTCTTCTGCACAACCTATTATTCTATCTATTGTCGAGGTTTGTAAGGGCACATTCATGCTATTTATGTCTGCAAATGGAATGAATGTGTTACAGATAATGTACTTCTGCATGTGTGTATGCATATATACTTGTAACGAACTCGCTGACCTCCATGGGGTGGTCCAATTAGAACCAGCCCATCCAACCCTGGCACACCTGGCTCTATAATTTCATACCCATAGTTCCTCCACCCCACCCATGTTCAAAATATGTATGTAGTCTCAACCCATGTATTCTCAGGCTTTCCCACCATTTAGTCCTTGAACATACCTGCCCTTGCTTGTGTAATGGTCGAATGGCCAATCATCCTATCAATTTTTGGGTAGTCCCACCTGGGACTACCCTCTGTGTGTAAAGTAGACTTAGCAAATCAACAATGTTACTCCCACTGGTAATATCTTGCCTGTGGTGTGAGTAGCAGTGCTTTGCTCACCCCTGCCCAGCTAGTATATATATATATATATATATATATATATATATATATATATATATATATATATATATATATATATACATATATGTATATATATTATATATCTGTATATACTTATATACATTTCCTATGCTGGGCACTGCTTAGACCCACGCATGTGCACTCAGACTTGTTTACTGGTACTTATATGTGTTTACTGCTGCTTATTTGTGCTTACACCTACTTACTAGTACCTTATTCATTTTGACAGTGCCACTTTGCTTGAATGATTTTTAAGTTAAATATCTCATGCGATACTGTTATGTCGGTTTTATGGCAAAATGACATTCATTTCAGATGGAAAATGATATGTGCTATTGTTGGGCTCGAACCGTGAATGCCTGTTTGTTAGGTGGATGCTATAAATACTACACTATTGACACTTACGTTGATTCTGCATGTTTTTCTCTATTGAATGAATATGATGTGTAAGCTACGCTCGGCAGAGGGCAGCGATGTGCAGACATGCTGCGCATTGCTTACACCTTCGATATTGCAGCAATTTGAATGTATAATAGGGACATGGGGAATCTAATTGTGAAAGTTTTAGGGACAGGGCTCAACATTCCCCTATGTGCTTGTGTGTTTACTATTTCGAGTTTATTTCACTGTTCTTGGACACTCTTGTATGCTTAGCATACATTTCGGTATCCACAGACACTGAATTACTAACTTACAATTAGGACGGGCTCTACTAGTAGGCATAGTAGGTTTTGCAAGTGTCGAGGCATGTTTACGCCTCCGTAGAGCACTTGTACACACCCCCTGCACTCGCACATGTTTCCTGTGCATGTTGAGGTTGCGACGGCGCGCCCTCATACATATTCATATGGAGCTGCTGCACCATCTGTAGTGAGGAGGCTCGGCGCAAGGCTAAAACCGTCCTTGCGCTGAGCTTCTTGAATCCCGGGGAATGTTTTTTTTCATATACCAAACATCCTAAATCACTATTATTATAACATTCATACATATAATAGCACATAGAATGTGAAGCTGATATATACAATAGAATTTAGAAAGATACAACATGGCAATGAAGAAAGTACAATCTGTCGAAGTCATAGCAGTGCTAAAGTAGCTATAGCACAAGAGTCTAAGGAGAAGTCATACATATAGTGGCAAGATAGAATTGTCCAAAGCACACATTTGAAAGCTAAGTAGAAAAGTTTATTGTTATGGTATGTACAGAAAATAGATCAATGATGGTGAATCTATGACACGCGTGTCAAAGATGACATGCCACAGCGTTTTGGGTGACACACCAACGTTCACCAACACCTGAGTTACCAAGGAAACTAAATGAACAAAAATACAAGAAATATATGACCCTGCATTTATCTATTAAAAGTCAGCAACAAAAAAAGTAATTGATATTAATAAAATCAAATGCAGTGTGTTCCATATTTTTTTTTCATTTCAATTCAAAATTACTGTTAAAGGTAGGGTAATTTTTTGGTGCACTATTTTAAGCCAAATTATCAGTGCGCATATCATTTTCTCTATTGTAAGTCACTAATTTTTCTTTTACTTTTATAATACTTAACAGCACACATGATTGGACTGTATTTTTTTAAATAAATGAATATGTAAAGAATTGTTTCTGTTTTGTTCATGGGGGGGGGGGGTGACACGCCAGCAGAGTCAAGAAAGGCATTTTCCACATTTTTTGACAGGCAGAGCCCAAAAGATTCGCCATCACTGAAATAGATTGTAGTTACCTTGAGGACAACAGAGACCTGGGATGCGTAATCAAGCAATATGGGAGCAGGTCAGAGATATAGGAGCATAGGACTTAGATGAGAAAACCTGACCTACCAGACACAGTTGGATCAATACGTCAAGACAGTGTCGAGATAGCCTATGTTCCCATAGAAGGGTGTACAGCAACATGCATCCTTCTTACTCAGGGGATTATCACCTGATGCATGGAGTTATACACCCATCCTGACTCTACTCATCTGTGAGGTAGGGCAAGGAGTCAGCATGGACCTTCTTTAAAAGGACACAGGAAATATCCTGATTGAAATCACATTTGATATGTTCAGGCTATATATATATATATATATATATATATATATATATATATATATATATATATATATATATATATATATACGGGTCTACCTGACAACGTCGACAGCTTAGAACGCCGACACTGAGAACACCGATGCCAGAAGATCGACAACTGAGAAGACCGACGGATGAAAACACCGACGCTGAGAACACCGACATGGGAAAAGGCTGTGTAAGTATGTGGTAGTGACAGACATTAGGGTGCGAGTAAGGTAAGTGTGCGATATTGATGGTCTGTAGGAATAGGGGTGGGTCAAGTGAGTTAGGGTTAGAGGCGGGTTAGGTAAGTGCGGTAGTGATAGTCTTTGGGTTAGGGGTGGGTTAAGAGTTAGGGTTAGGGCAGGTTAGGTAAGTGTGGCAGTGATAGTCTTTGGGTTAGGGGGGGTTAAGTGAGTTAGGGTTAGCTGGGTTAGGTGAGTGTGCGATAGTGACGGACCTTAGGGTTAGGGTTTGGGTTAAGGTTGTAGATAGTTGTGTATGTGAGGTTTAGTGTGGGTTTGTAAGGATTTTGGTGTGCTTGTGTTGTGTGTGTGCTTTTTGGACAGGGGATTTGTTTTGTTTGTTGATTGTCATTATTATAATGTGTCGGGCATGTGAGGTTTCGTGTTTGTGAACTGTCGGTTATGTGGTGTCGGTGATTTCGTTGTTGGGCATGTGAGGTTTCGTGTTTGTGAACTGTCGGTTATGTGGTGTCGGTGATTTCGTTGTCGGTGTTGTGATGTGTCGGTGTTGTCAGGTAGACCCATATATACATATATATAATGTCTGTTATATCTGTTCACTGTCTTCAAGAGGTTTACCAAGGGCAAGCAAGATTATAACACTATCATCCTGTGTAAGTTGACCTGGCCAAGGCATTTGATAGAAATCATCAGTCAGGTATTACACAGAAATAGTCACGAGTGGCCACAGACACTTATGCCACCAAGTGGGTAGACAACTGCAACACATATGTGACAGAGAAATATATTGCAATGTTTGAAATCATCTCTGTCTCGAGTCCAGTGACCAGGTCCATACCTCAGGGCTCTGTGGTCCCTTTCCAGTCCATTATTTAAGTATCACACATCAAAACTGACTTACACATCCTTTCTCCTATCAGCTTTGTGGAGGATGGCAAATTGTGGACAATCATTGAATGCAAGTGTGGTATTGTTGTAATGTGTACAGTATCAATGCACACAAAGGACAGGTACCACAGCCATGGGGACAAGGTAGATGAAGAAACTCATTGTGGTACTATCTGCATTATGAATGCAAATACATAAAACAATTATAATATGCACAACACACCCCTATGAGTGGACCAAGTGGTATGCACACCAGTTAACTAACCAGAGTTTCTGGTACAGGTGTCACAGCGTCCCTCTGAACACCTCTGGCAGATGTTGCATTCCGAGGGAGGTGTGCTTGATTTTCCTCAGAGATTGCTGACAAATCATAATAATTGTACAAGTGTGACATATATATAATGTCTGTTATATCTGTTCACTGTCTTCAAGAGGTTTACCAAGGGCAAGCAAGATTATAACACTATCATCCTGTGTAAGTTGACCTGGCCAAGGCATTTGATAGAAATCATCAGTCAGGTATTACACAGAAATAGTCACGAGTGGCCACAGACACTTATGCCACCAAGTGGGTAGACAACTGCAACACATATGTGACAGAGAAATATATTGCAATGTTTGAAATCATCTCTGTCTCGAGTCCAGTGACCAGGTCCATACCTCAGGGCTCTGTGGTCCCTTTCCAGTCCATTATTTAACTATCACACATCAAAACTGACTTACACATCCTTTCTCCTATCAGCTTTGTGGAGGATGGCAAATTGTGGACAATCATTGAATGCAAGTGTGGTATTGTTGTAATGTGTACAGTATCAATGCACACAAAGGACAGGTACCACAGCCATGGGGACAAGGTAGATGAAGAAGCTCATTGTGGTACTATCTGCATTATGAATGCAAATACAT
This sequence comes from Protopterus annectens, assembly GCF_019279795.1. NCBI lineage: Eukaryota > Metazoa > Chordata > Ceratodontiformes > Protopteridae > Protopterus > Protopterus annectens. Next base: position 248,006,355 of record NC_056727.1, on the reverse strand, counting down.
AAAATAATTATAATATGCACAACACACCCCTATGAGTGGACCAAGTGGTATGCACACCAGTTAACTAACCAGAATTTCTGGTACAGGTGTAACAGTGTCCCTCTGAACACCTCTGGCAGATGTTGCATTCCGAGGGAGGTGTGCTTGATTTTCCTCAGAGATTGCTGACAAATCATAATAATTGTACAAGTGTGTTCTTGCAGAACCATGTAGAATCACTCACAATTAAATATGTTATTTGGAAGACATGGGATTACTGGTAGTATTATTCTGATTGCCCCTAATTTTCTGTGCTTCTGTGTACTGTTGTCTATGGGCCTGTTACTATGTGTCCTACTTGTTTGAGATCTATGCTGACAATACATTCATATTCAGGAAACTCGTTTTGTACTGCTTCACAATACGCACACAATCCCTATTGTATTGCCATCCCTGATACATGTCCTGTCCATTGTTCATGTCAGGATGCTTATATCACAAAGTATCCACTCCATTGATATGTCACCATGTGTGACAGTCACATACTATACTGTATCATGTCAATATGTGATTACTGTTCATGCTACAGCTGTCTTCCTTGACATATCCTCATCTGCTGTACATTACTATGTTTCACCTGTCCTCTTCCCCTGTGCTTATTCTTACAATTCATATGTGTGTCCCTTTTTAATATAGACACTTCCCCTGGCTATTTATAATGTAGTTTGTGTACCTTACTGATCATTTACACAACATTTATTCAGTATACCTGACACAGGTTTCCACAGTACTCTGCACTGTATACTTTCATGTAATGTGTTGGAACTGTATACATTGCTTTATAAATAACCCTGGTAATCATTGTGGCATTCCATGCAATCCCACAAACCTGGTTTGCTGATAAGTAAACAGGTGTATATGTCTGCAGCTGTTCGTGTTGCTTTACACAGCCACGCTTGTTTATGTTTAATTGTGGTACATGACATGCATATCCAATTAGAACTGCTGCTCACCATGCAAATGCGTAAATTCCATGTAGCCTTTGAGCTAAGCTTGCACGCAGTTTATTGAATCCCCAGGACTATCTATTTACGTGCAGGTCCTGTGAACATCTGTGAATCTTCCTTTTATGCATGCATAAATATATAACTAAGATAGGTATTATGTATTGAGTATAAGCTTAAAGAACTTGATGTCTTTCTCTACTGGTCACTGTGTAAAAGTGTTGCTTAGAATGACTGACAATTTGGAAAATATTTCAGCCCAGGTATTAGTATTTTTATACTGAGTGAATTATAAAGTGAAAATTAATTAAAGTCTAGTTGTGGTAATCAGGAGTCTCTTTTTTTTTTGTGATGCAGTTGCTAAAAAAATATTAGGAGATTGTGAACTATATGGACTGCATCTTCCCATTGGATAATTTGCCATGGAACTTTAATTTTGCATGGACAGTCCAAACGGGTTGATACTGAAATATTGGTCATTCTAGCAGTAACATTTGAATTTCTGATAGTCATCCTGAACAGCAAGCCTGATAACCAAAAATGACAACACATATATATCTAAGACAAGATTGCTGAGCCTTGGGATATTCCCTTTTCTCTAAGTAATGACAGCCTTGGAGATGGTGTATGTGTGTGTGTGTGTGTGTGTGTGTGTGTGTGTGTGTGTGTGTGTGTGTGTGTGTGTGTGTGTGTGTGTGTATATATATATATATATATATATATATATATATATATATATATATATACACACACACACACACACACACACACACACACACACATACACACACACACACACACACACACACACACACACATATATATATATATATATATATACATATATATATATATATATATATATATATATATATATATATATATATATATATATATATATATATATATATATATATATATATCAGTCCGTCGAAATGGCTGAATATCGAATACCAGATGTTCGAACTGTAAAGTTCGAACATTGGTAATTGCGAAGCCGTGGCCCACCGAATTCTTTCCCAGGGAAAGAATTAGGTGGGCCATTTCTGTGGCTTCGCGAGTATCAGGACTGTGGTGGGAAGTTACGGGTTGGGTTCAGGTAAGTGTGCGATTGTGTGGATGTTAGGGTTAGGGTGGGATAGGTGAGTTAGGGTTAGGGCGCAGGTCAGGTGAGTGTGTGATAGTGATGGACCTTAGGGTTAGGGTTTGGGTTAAGGTAAGTAGATAGATAGTAGTGTATGTACAGTTTAGTGTAGGGTTAGATATAGGATTTTGAGTGTATGTGTGTGGATTGATGTTGTTTTGGTGTGTTTGTGTTGCATGTGTGTGTTTCTTGGAACAGCGATTTTTTTACCCTGGGAAAAAAATTGCTGTTTTAAGACTTCAATGTTTTTGCAGTTCGTGGTTTGAAGTTCGAACATATGGTGTTCGAAATTCAGACGTTTCGATGAACTGATATAGACCCTATATATATATATATATATATATATATATATATATATATATATATATATATATATATATATATATGTGTGAGTGTATTGTGGGCTTGTCCCCCCAGCAAAAACCAGCAACAACTTTAATAGAGTAAAGTGATGTTTGTCTGTGTTTCCTGTCTGTTTTTCATCATTTTGAGGTTCACTTTTATGCATCCTGACATTTCACTAAGGAGAATATTCTAGCATGGTAAGATCTTAGAGTCCTCTGAGTGTGCACCGGGATATATCATATCATATATTGTGGGCTTGTCCCCCCAGCAAAAACCAGCAACAACTTTAATAGAGAAAAGTGATGTTTGTCTGTGTTTCCTGTCTGTTTTTCATCATTTTGAGGTTCACTTTTATGCATCCTGACATTTCACTAAGGAGAATATTCTAGCATGGTAAGATCTTAGAGTCCTCTGAGTGTGCACCGGGATATATCTGACTGCAGTTTCTAATACGCACTTTTAAAAGTATGTCTCATTAGACCTCAGTATGTTGGTTAAGTTGAGCCATTATGAAGAAATGGATTTAAAACTACAGAACTCATGAGGATGGGGACGTGCTGCTGAGAACTCAAAAGAGGGAGAAAGTGCAAATGACTCAATACTTACATTAAAATGACTTAACAACTTAAAACTATCGTGGGAAGAAGATTATGGTAATGGTGGCATTGTTCCTCTTACTTTCACAACCTTGATGTTTCAATGAAAAGAACAGCTTAGTGAAAGTTATTCTGGATGATACAAAATGAAGCATTACATACTTCTTTCACCAGTGTTCCAAACTGTTGTAAATCAAGTTGATCTTACTCATACATTTTATCAGAGTAAAGTGACTGAGATGTTTCTGTGACAGTGGCAAGCTATTTTTAATGTTTCTGTCTGTTGTCATTATTGGCTAATGATGAAGGAGCATACCAGAGGTGGGACATTGACATACGGAGGTGGGATGTTGGCATACTGACTAAAGTATTTACCTTAAAGACACAACATGTAGCATTTAATTCTCAGATGGGGTAACTGGCTAGGCCTAAAATGGCTTACAAGGACAGATAGCCTAATACTAATGTATGAACCTATAAACCCAGAATGCAAGTTATCACAGATAACAGAATTGGCAAAGATTGCTCATGAGCTATTAAAGTTATTGTGTATATTGGATTACAGCCTTATTACTGGTGGAACAGATTGATACATAATAAAATAAAGAGTACAAACTGTCAACTAAACAAGTGTCAGGGAATGAAGATATGACAGCACACTTTTATCTCTAACATATAAGTATCTGTGAAATAACATTTTAGTTGAGATAATAACTATGTAGCATATATGTATGGCAGACATGGAGATTTTAAACTTATAAAAAAGTGACAACGTTTAAGATAATTGGTTGACTTAGACATGTTTGAAGTTCTTACACTGGATGAATAACAGATCTGATGGAATACGATATATGGGAATGGCATTGGAGTTATACTGAAGGAGGTACTGTATCATTGGAAGTGTTTTGTGAAACAGTTGCTAAGAGTACCAGTTGCAATTTTATTTTCAGTAATGGTTTGCACTCTTTTTTAAATGAAACACTAGAATGGACCTGTATGTATGCAACTCATATTCAAAAAGATGAAAGAAAGGTGATGCTTAAAAAAAACAGCAATCCTTTATATTGCAGACTTGCTGCCATTAGTAACATATGGCATATCAAACAACTATGACAGGCTTTGAATTTCATCTGATTTAATTCCCTCCAGTAGAGCTCTTTTGAGTGTGTACCTTTAACTCCTAGTGGGCGTGGCTTCAGCATTTAAAAATTGAAGTTATCACCTTACATTTTTAACAAATACCCATTGACAAAGGTCATATATCAATACAATTGTGTTTGCTATCATGTATGCTTCAAGATAAAATTTTCCGATATCTTGTATGTAACATGGTTTTGGAATTGTTAATGCAAACATGAACAGGCAATATTTGACGCCTAGAGGAGCAGTAGGGTGAAACTGCAGAAACGCCTGGAGACGTCAGTCAGCTGTAATGAGTTACTTGACTTTAAATAGCACTTCTGTATCCTCTCTGAGTCTTACCATTACTGATTTTTCTGTTGAACCTAGCATCCCAACATCCAAACATGAACTGAATGAATGCAGGTCTATTAAATGAAAAGTGTTTTGCAGTATAGCTAATAAGAAAGACAGATAACATCAAAAGTGGCACAGCCATAGTATACAGTGCTAGTAGATTTAACAGATAAGCCAGTTTGCAGAACTGTAGATCCTAAAGATATATTTATAATACAAAATATTTCAATATTCATATAGCCTTGAGTTACATGATCATACTTTGTGCAAATTACCAACATTGTGGAAGGACTGATGCATTGTACAATCCTGGAATGAGCTCCAATTGGCATGCATGTATTAATCAGTATTACTATGAGATCAGTCACAAAGTGCTCTGTGGGTTAATAATATAAATGAACATCAGGAAACTGGCATGCTTCATCAAAGCTGGTTTCCACTAATAATATCAAGATGTCTTACAGCAGAATGTATTAACTATAAACTCCATCCTGGGTAAATGATTTCTTACCTTTTTTTAGAAAATCAGAAGGAAAGTCTCTCAACCTCTTCTTTTGTGGGAGGCAGTGAACTCTATTTCACACATCTTAAAATGTTTAGCCCCTTTCATGACTGTGTATATATGGGTGGTCTGTGTGTATAGGGCTGGCTCAGGTTTCCCCATATCATTAACTGTAGTTTAACTGGGTGACCTACAGATGAAGATGGTGAATATAAGGGAAGTCCATGGTACAATCAATAGTGGCACTGTACAGAGAGGCATGGGGGTTTGCATGGGTAGAAAGAATACAGGTTGGGATGGTGGCCTAATGGTTAAGGTGGTTGCCTTACAAACCCAAGATGCAGGGTTTGAATCTCACAAGGGATAACTGGCTAGGCTTAAAATGGCTCGCAAGGGCAGTTAGCTTAGTACTAATCTATGAATCATCTACAGCTAGAACTGATTCAGGAATATAAACCTATATATTAGTTAAAAAGTTGTAGTACATAGAAACTTGTCTGCTAGCAAAGACATCTCAACAAAGTAAAACTGATCTTTTTGGACAGCTAGGACTGTCATGTTTAAACAAGTAGTTTTAATTCAGTTCATGTATAATTCATAAGCCTTCCCTTTCAAGATTTTTCCTGGTTCATATTTGAACAATGGTTATCTTATTCTTGCAAAAGAATAGACTTCCCAATCTGTTGTCAGCTTTCTTTAAATAAGTGCAGCTTAGGCATTGATTCTTATATCAACCAAGAATTAAGGCTACTTGAGGACTTCCAAAGCTACATAGGATCATAGGAGATTACTAGGCTATCGCCCCAGAGGGCATTTTAAGCCTAGCTGTTTCAACCCAATGTAATACCGTGAGGTACTAATCAATACCCAAGATTGCATTTGGTGATGACTGCCCATGTCCAGGAGGGTTGTGGGTGCTATCCCTGTTAAGAATTTACGGTGCCCCATCCACTCATCCAGGTTTCTCTTGAACAGTGTCATAGAGGTGCTCTATTTCACATTAATTGGCAGCCTGTTCCAAAGACGTGGCAGTTGCTGGGAGATAAATCTGTGCCTCCACCATGTTCTATTTAAGTCATAGGCCATATTTCAGTCCGTGGAATGGGTAGCCCTAGACCCATTTGATTTATAAATATGGAGTAAGTTCATTAGTTTTGGGTCTTGGGTTGCTCTGTAGGCCAGGCATAAGTCTTGCCTAAGAAGTCTCTACTTTACGGAGTACAGTGACAGGGATTTTCATCATTCTATGTAAGGTACATGCTTGAGTTCCTTGATCTTCTTTGCTAGAAAACTCTGAGGTCTCTATAATTACATAGTATAGTACATACCAAATGGGGCATTATATTTAATTATGGGCCAGACAAGTGCCAAGTATAGGGGGTCATAACTTCTTCTGCTCTTGAGGACATGCCTTTATGAATCAAGTCAACTATGTGGCAAACTTCCCTTACAATGTTAGACATGTGGTGGTCAAAGTTAAGGTGGCAGTCAACCTCTCATCCCAGGTCCCTTACCACTTCATGGGTACTTAGGGTATTGTTATTGATTTGATAGTGTGAAGGGACATTGTTTGTCCTGAAGGGAATGATAATGCATTTCTTTGCATTCAGTTTGAGATCATGACTGATACACCAGTCGATGGTCTGTATGAGACAATCCTGGAGTATATTGACATCATTTGGGGATTCAATGATTGCACCTGGTTTGTAGTCATCTGCAAACTTGGTCAGCCACAACCCTTCAGTTTTGACCTGAACTTCTGAAAAGCATATACCAAGCAGTAGGGGGGCCCAGCACTGACTCCTGTGGCACCCTGCTGGTAACAGGTCTGCTGGTCAATGTGGAGCCTCCCACTGTGATACTGTGTGTCTGGTTTGTGAGCCAGTTGACAACCCATCTTACAACAAAGGGGGTTACTTTCAGTTTGCTAAGTTTACCGGTAATGTCTGAATGTGGGATTGTGTTGAAAGCCTTTGCCAAGTCAAGGTATACTGTGTGCATAGATTTGCCCTCATCAATGGCCTTGGTCACACATTCAAAGAAATCCACCAGATTTAACAATCAGGTTTTGCCTTTCATGAAGCCAAATTGGGTAGGGACAAGGGTTTGGAGGTCACCTATGTCTTTATTTATGAGGTCTATAATGATACTTTCCATGGCCTTAAAGATAAGACTGGTCAGGCTTATGGGTCTATAATTCCCCAGGTCTGTTGCTAGGCCACCTTTGTGGGGGGGGATAACTGCAGTTGTTCTCGATTCCACATGAACAAATCCTGTGGTTTGTCTATGATTGAAAAGGATAGTTAGTGGTGATGCAAGTTCATGTTTTAGCCTGTTTAGAAGACAGCCTGGGATGTCATCTGGTCCCATAGAGGCCATGTTCTTTGCCTTGGACAGGGCTTTGAGGAGCTATTCTTCAGATATGTAAGATGAGGGAAGTTTGGGGGAGGGTTTATTGTAAGTTAGGGGGTGATATGAGAGTGAAATGTTCACCAAACCTATCCGTTAGCAGGTTCCCTATCTCTGTGGAGTCTTTTGTGTGTGATACCATTGTCCACCAGTTCTGCACATGCTTGGGTCCTATCCTTTAGGTTATGTACATAGCTGTAAAAGGCCTTATGGTTACCCTTGTCAGTACTTGATAGGTTTCTCTCAAATGAGCTCCTGAACGATTTGTCTTATTTGTCTTTTAAGGCTGAGGAGGGTGCTTTTCCATTGTTGGGTCCTTGCCTTTGTTTTCTTGGACAGCAAATTTTTGTGTTTATTGAAGAGTTTGATGATGCTGGAAGTCCACCATGGCAGCTTGATTTTACTTAGGGCTCTGGCTCTGATTCAATTTGGTACAGCTGAGTCTATACACTTATGCAAGTGATTGTATTGCTTTAGTGTAAGCTACGGTGTAGTTACCACTTTCAGCTTGGAGTGGCTCTTGGAATGTATTTATACCTTCACATAAGAGGGCATATTTTGCCTTGTTGAAGTTTTTTAGTCTGATTTTACCCTTTGTGAGTTCTGGTGTTAGTGTCAGTTAGAAGATGACTGATTTGTGGTCAGTTTTAACTAATGAGGGTCCAACAGTTGCAGCAGTGCACCTGTTTTACATGTTGGTGAGGACCAGATCTAGAAAAGTTTGTTCTTCTTTTCAGGGTGTGGACAATTTGCTCCAGGACATTTGAATTCACAAAGTCGAGGAACTTTTGTGCTACTGAGTTTAGGCTAGAGTAGCTGATACCAAAATAAAACTCAGAAAGGCAAACACAGTGCAGACTAGAAGTAGAGCTCCACAAAATGAACAGCTTTTGGACATGGAATTCAGAAATAATTTTATTCTATTTGAAAAAGTACTACTTGCAAGTCCGAGGTGTGGCAATGGGCTCCTCTTGTGGGGGGCTATATGCCAATATAGTCATGTTGGAATGGGAAAATAGGTTTCTGAAGGATTCATCATTTTTTCTTTATTGTCAGTTTTATACCCGTTTCCTTGACGGCATTTCTAAAGAAGCCAAAAGAGGCTACCCTGACATCTTATTAAATGAAATCATGGCTGAAGTTAAGGAAAAAAAGCACAATGGCCACTTTTTACCAGTTTTAAGGGCCAAAGTACATGGGAATTTAGATAACACTAAGGTGGTCGTATCAAACAATAATAATGATGGTCCTACTATATCACAAATAGAACAGATTAGACTGACTTCCCCTGGTTTTGAACAAACACCACAACAGAGGGATAGTATTAACTATCAGTCCAGTTTTTCTACAATGTTTTCAAATGATTTTTTTGTTATTAAAAACATTCTTGTTAAAAACTGGCACTTTATTACTAATGACAAAGATTTAAGAGAATTAGTGGGAGATAGCCCCTCTTGTATTTATAGGAAAGGTTTTAATTTGAAATACCTTCTTGAACATCAACAATCTTGTACCACTGTTGGACATATGTTTAAATGTGGTCAGTGTAGGTTTTGTCCTTATATTTTGGAAGGGAGTAAATTTATTGTTAACAAGATGAAAATAAGAATTCCTGGTAGATGTAGTTGTACTAGTGAAAGGTTAATCTACCTTGCGTTATATATGGACTGTAACTGTTTCTATGTGAGGAAAATGGAACGGAAACTGAAAAATAGGATAAGTGAGCATGTTCATAATATTTGTGATGTTTGTGAAACAAATGCCTTAGCTAAACATATTTCACTGAATGTAGGACATACTTTCAAGTTTATTATATTAGATGTTTTATCTATGTCTGAAAGAGGGGGAGCATGGCCTTATATTCTGGAAAAGAGAGAATTATCCTGGCTGCTGTGTTTAAATTCTTTATCTTGGCCAGGACTTAATGACAGTCTCTCCATTTCTAGTCTCCTAAAGTTAAAAGCACTGGAAAGGTAAAGTTAGAGTACAAATAGGATTAAGTGCTTTATTCAGATATACATATATACTTTTTACAAGATATTTTTACATTTTTATTTTTTCTTATGGATCATTTAAAGCTTATTTTATGCTCACAGTTGCATTTTATATGTATTCTGAGCTGGGCTGTGTGCTTGTTCTGTGCATGTGTTAAGGGGGTGTGGTTTGAGTAAGCAGTGCTTACTGTCTTGAGAAAGGAAATGATGTCACTGTGCTTTAGTATTTAAAATGCTTTTTACTGTTTTAAATTCTATCTGATGAAGTTCCTGTAATTTTAACTTTGGGACGAAAGTGCTTATTTTGTGGAGAATAAATCATTTTGTGGATCTCTACTTCTGGTCTACACTGTGTTTGCCTTTCTTAGGCTAGAGCAGGTTTCCCAGTTGATGATGGGATAATTGAAATCCTCCATAACCATTGTGTTTGGTAAAATTTGGATTGTCTTCAGTTTGGATAAGCCGGCTGCATGGGTGTCGTGACCCATGGAGGGGATCTATAACTGGTTAGGACTTGAATGAAGGTCTTATCCACTGTAACCAGCACCTGGAGTAACTCCATGGTGTTAAACCAGGTTTATGTGACTGCACAGACATCTACATCTTCTAGTGACAGAAGTGCTTCCAGGAAGTGCCGTTTTTGGTTTAAGCTTCTAGCATTTAGCAGTATGACCCTTATTTTGTTCTCATTGGTTAATTTCACATCGGTAATGTTGTTTTCTAGACCTTGACTAAAAAAAGCACTATGGTGGAGGCAAGAGGCTTGCCAACAGCTGAAAGCCTAGGGGTGCCAGGTGCAAACCATCTCTGGCTAAGCAGCGAGGTTTGTTGACCCTGGCCTCCCAGGCAGACAGGAACTGATTACCCTGGGAATGACACCAAAAACTAAGCCAATTATTGAAATCAATAATTTTTTGTTTATACTGTGGTATCATTCTAGGTGAGGGCTCAGGGCAGTGTGCTGATCAAGGACAGGACATACCTGCCTGAGACACATACTCAGAGAGCTCGACCATGTCTCTCGTCATACAGTCCAGTGAGGTATGTCTCAGGTCATTCACACCAACATGAACTATGACACTTTCATAATGGTAATTGTTGCTGAGAGACCTGAGTGCATGTGTGATTTGGCGAATCCTGACACCAGACAGGCAGCTACCCATAACTTTCTCCTTATCCAACCTAGTGAGTGGGACATCTGTGTGTCTCACTATTAAGTCTCCAATGACAAGAAGACTTGGTTTTTGAGTGTTACCCCTTACGGACTTGGTGGGTGAGACACTGGTGTTGCTGTGTGTCATGGGTGCTGTGGAGACTGTATTTACTGTAGCAGACTTGTGTTTTGGAAGTTTCTGGTGTTTCAGTAATTTTTTTGAGAGAACCTCCACGTATATGGATTTACGTATTTGATGCATGCTATGTGTCTGATTAGTAGTATGTGTATGACTGGTTCATAGGTTGGTACTAGGCTATCGGCCCTAGGGCCTATACAACCCTAGCCATAACAATTCCCTTGCTATTTCTTCCCACACTATTTACTTCCCTGGACCCTTGTACAGGTAGTAGTGGAACTATGTGAACATGTAGTGGTGGGTGAGTTGACAACCTTCTCTGTGTTATTGTTTTGAGTGAGAGAGAGCATGGATTCTAGATTGTGGGTGTAAATACATATCTCACACTCAGTACTTGCCTGTGTTATTAGCAGAGGGTTGTCTGTGTACATGAGGCAATTGCTACACTGCCTCAAGAGACCAAAGTCAACAAGGTCAGCAGGAGAAACAAAGCTAGTCCAACTGTCCATAATGCTAGGGTGAAGACTATCATTACTAGTGGTGGCTTTTCAGGAACAATCACTGAGGAGCTCAGTGAATGGATATTTCTGTTTGGATTTTAATGGAGTATTTGTTGAAGTTAACTGTCTAGCTTTGGCACACAACTGTGCGATAGTGAGCGGTGCTGCATGACCTGCAAATAAACAGAAACCTGCTCAGATGCAAGGCCTAAATACCAGAAGCTAAAACTTGAAAAAAACTAACAAAATTCAAAAGGACCAATGAGGATGCTTATTCCAAACTGGCTTCCCTTTATCAGTCAGGTGCCAATAAATCACAATTCTCTCACAAAAGTGCAGATAGGTCCCTTCCAATTCAAGATGGCCTGGAAAACATGCTTGAAACAAACAAACCACTACAAACAGTTCCAATAGCAGAAGACCTGGATCTGGGCTATGTTACAGCTACTATCTACCCTAGTTTCAGTGGGAAACACTAGAGAATATTTAACACAGCAGAAAAATGGCAATGAGACATCCTTAAAATTTAAAGTATTGTTGGGGTCAAATCATTTGATCAGTGAAAATGCAAACTATACTACATCACCCCAATCTCTTATGAGAGATTAAGGTTCAATACCCACAACTAAAATACACACACGCGCACACACACACACACACACACACACACACACACACACACACACACACACACACACACACACACACACACACACACACACACACACATCAGTTTCATGCACACACCTACAAAATGCTGTATATCGGACTGCAATAAAAACATTACACTCATAGCAACACTACTAATTGCAATGTAATATAAAATTACTCTGAAATATTTTTCTGTAAAAGTTTTTACAGGCACATAACACAGGTACATAAAAAGACACGTGCACACGCGCACACACACACACACACACACACACACACACACACACACACACACACACACACACACACACACATACACACACATATTTACATAATCTGATACACCTGAAAAGAGACCTTAATTTGTTAAAATAAATTACTTTATCAGCAACTCATGACTGGGTGTACGTATCACATGATTTACCTGTAGCTGATTTGGTTTAATCACAAGGGCAAAGTCTATTTTCCTTGGTTTTAGATTGGCCTTACCCATCCCATTGTTGATAATTCTACATTATGAATAGTGAGAATAACAGGGATCATCCTATATATAACTTGAGGGGATCCATGCATGGGATAAAACATTTAGGAGCTGCCTCTGTCCATTAGTATTACAGGAGCAGTCCTGGAATACATTTTCTAATACACATTCCTAGATCTAAGTTGCACATGAATAGAGATGAGCTTTGTTTTATATGGATGAGGAGTCTGTCCCAGGGCAGTGTTATCCTCTGTGTCATACACCTGTCCTTCCAAACCATTCTGTTGATGTTGCAGAAGAGGTTTATATCCCAAGACCAAGTATTTGTGATGCCACTTGACTAGCCAATGTGCAGTATGCCCATCAGTATTGGGTTTGAGGAGGCCTTGTAAGTCAGACATAGGTTACCTCTTAGCAGCCTGTAGAATACCAAGTATAGTAACAGGGATTTGAGTTAGTCCATATCGAGTATATTGTCTAGGTTGTGTATCCTTTTAGTAAGGCATCTCTGTGGGTGTTCCAGTATTTGCATGTATCTGGAAAGAAAAGGGAGCATTATACTCAACCATTAGCCTAATAAGAGCTGAGTAAAGGGGGGCAATGACTTTCTTAGATGAAGACACAATCCCCTTTTGTATATGCCACTCAAAGTAGAAGGACTTATTATGGCAGTAGATACAAGTTACTCGAAAATGATGTCAACTGGCTTTTATCTCAACCATGAATTAAGGCTGACTGATGATGTACCAAGCTGCCTCCTTAAAATTTAAAGTATTGTTGGGGTTCAAATCATTTGAACAGTGACAAATGCATACTACATTATATTAGATCACTGGGTCATCTCTTAGGGACATATTGTCAATGAGATAGTTCCCTAGGTAGATGGCTTCTCAAATGATACAATAATGACTTTTTGGAATTTAGTTTTAGTCCATGATTCTGCCATTAGTTATTTATTTGGGACACACCAACCTGCAGGAGGGCTTAGTCATTCGAGGATTCAATAACTGCTTCTAGCTTGCAGTTATCTGCAATGTTAGTCAGACAGAGCCCTTTGCCAAACAGGAGAGGCCCCAGATCCTTAGGGGAATGTACTGGAGACTGATTTCTGAGGGGAGGTAGCTTCTGCTATTTTGATCTCCTACATCCTATCTGTGAGCCAGCTGGAAATCCAATGAGTGACATAGGGGTTTATTCTGAATTATTTTAGATTTTCTACTATGCCTGAGTGGAGAATTTTGTCAAAAGCTTTGACCAGGTCAAGGCATGCAGTATCTACCATCCTACCATCATTCGTTGCTTCAGTGACCTATTCAAAAAAACAACAGTTTGGCAAGCATAACATTCCTTTGACAAGTGTAAATGTCCCTATTGGTTAATTAAATGATAAGTCTTTTCATGGCTTTGAATATGAGACTGGTCAGATTTATGGGTCTTCCATTTTTTTCCTTCAATGGTTCTATATCTCTTTCATGCTCACCAATTCTTATAGTCAATATATTTATTTATTTTCTGTTATAATGTATTCCTTTTGTTTTTCTTGCTTTGCAAAAACCTTACTTTTAGATCTGCTTAATTGCAGTCCTTCTTTGTTTAATAGTATCTCAATTTTTGCTATTACTCCTTTCATCCTTACATTATTTCTTGTGACTATAGCCAAGTCATCTGTATATGGCATGCATATTTGTATGTTATTGCTACTTGTATTGGTTTACACTGAAAACCCTGAAACTGCATCAGTCGACCGGCATGTGGTCGACTTGCAGTTTTCAGGTCGGCAGAATGTTGAACTAAAATATATCGACTACACTAGAGTGAATGGGTAGTGTAGTTTGAGCATTTGGGTTCGAGTTGCAGGGAGATAGCAGTTCAGTGAGGAACAGGGAAGTAGCCCATTTCCTCACTGTAGTGCAATCTTGGAGTTGTTATATTTAATGTGCAGGAGGTGTGGAGGGCACAGGCCCCCACATGGGGGTGCAGGGGGTGTACCTCCCTGCAAAAAATAGTATTAACATACCATTGACTATAGAGTTTAATGGTTGATAATGTGCATAGCAGGAGGTGAGTGACCATGGTTGTCAATGTATTAATTTTCGTTTTGGTTTACTTTTCGGCATTCCAAATTCAGCATTTTGGGTCAGCATTCTTAACGGTCGACTGAAGTGGATTCAAAATGCCAATAGTAAAGCTTTGCATTCCTCTCTTTGCTTTATAGCATTCATTCCCAAAACAAACATGTACATGCTTAGGGGAACACTTGCTTTACATCCCTTTTTATTTTTTAGTTTTTTCAAGTCACTCATTTACCATTACCCTTATCTCAGAAGTCTTACTACATGTCTTAAGTCCTCTTTTACCTGTATCATATGCTTCAAGTATTTTCCACAATGGCTCATGACTAATCCTGCCAAAAACCTTTGCAACATCACATTTCCTTCAGTATTAAACTTATAACTTATTTAAATATTATTGATGTTGTGATGCCCCTGCACTGGCCCGGTAATCAAAGAGCCTCAATCCTCACCACTGGCAACAGTGGGGAATGTACACACTGTGAGGATGACAAATACACACATAGTAAAGTGCAATTTCCATTAAGACCACAAAGAGATTACAGTCAGTCTGGGACTGGTTTCTCCCCTTTTCTCCAGATCCCCAATAAGACTTCCCACTGGCATAGCTATAGAGTTGGGATCTCAGATGAGTGGCCAAACCAAGATCTCAGCTGAGTGGCCAAACCATATAGATATGCAAGTACCCTAAGAGCTTAAATATATCTAAACAGACCAGTCACAATTAAAAGGTTTGCATATATTTAATAATAAATAATAAAATAATATGACAATACTCAGTAAGCAATCAGTTAAATCACAGTTTAAAATCACAGGAAATATTAAAAACAACATTGCAGGACGGTCTGAAATAAATAAAGAAAATATCTAAGCTCCACTTTACTATATCCCTATTGAATCTAAAAGAGTTACTATACCCTAAAAACTTACTTACAGCAAGGCAAATGCAGAGGTGATGATGAGTGGATGCTGTCAGGTCAAAGAAAAATACAAAAATGCGTAATCGCTCTCTGAGAGAGTTCTTAAATTAATATCAAATATTACTGTTGGGTTAGCTTGGATGACATCACTTTTGGCACCTGACTTCAGTTCCCAAGCTATACCCCCTTTGTCAGAAACTAACGGAATTTTAGTATCTCCCTGTAAAAAATACATATCTCTCAGATGTTGGCAGATCCTGGAAGTCATAAAACAATAAAACACTTCTACATCTTAAACCCAGTAATTACCTTGCTTTCAAAACAATACAAAAAACTTCTAACTCTAGACATTGTGTCTGTTACTGCACTGAAACTGAGACAGCATGTCTTTTATTACATGGTTATGAAACAATTTAATTTCAACTATTTTTTTTCTGATTTTTTTCAAGTTAACCTCCTATGTTCCAGTTTCCATTAAACATATACATCTAAACAGGCACAATAGTGCAGGTACATTCCTGTTCTCATCTGATAGGGCATGCTGTGGTTACATTTTAGCTCAGTACTTTGCACACACTTCTATATAAATCACATCAATATTTACAAATGACATAGAATAATTTACAAAATTCTAGATAGCTGGGCTGGCATTATTTTCCTTTGTCACACTTCCCCTTCCCCCCAAAAACAAACTCAAGCTAGTTTTTCAAGTGACTGTTGAAAAATGTTGCTTGAGAGGGTTGGGCCTATCTGGGAACACCTTACCCCATTCCCTGTCTTGAGAGGCCATCTGTTTTGGCATTGCTAACCCCACTGCAGGGCTTCACTGTCATATCATATTGTTGCAAATCTAGACTCCACCTTCGTAACTTGGCATTTTGCTGCCTGGCTCAATGTAGCCATGTTAATGGTTGTGGTCTGTAACTACAGTGAATTTCCTTCCATACAGATAAGGCAGAAGTTTCTGCAGAACCCACACTATGGCTAGACATTCCTTTTCTACAGCTGCATAACATTCCTCCCTAGGTTGGAGCCTATGATTGAAATATACCACTGGGTGCTCTTCTCCCTCTGAGGAGATCTGGCTGAGTACAGCCCCCACCCCATGGTTTGAAGCCTCCACCTGCACAACAAATTTTTTGCTGTAATCTGGACTGGCTAACACAAGGGGTCCTCCCAAAGCTCCTTTAAGCTTCTGGAATGCCTGCTCACATGCTGGAACCCACACTACCTTATCTGGTTTCTTTTTCCTTGTCAGATTTGTGAGGGGAGTAGCTATGGTACTATAATTGTGGACAACCTGTATAAAGTACCCTGCTGTCCCTAAGAATGCCCTCACCTGCTTTTTGGTAACAGGGCTGGCCATATCTGAATATCTTTCACTTTGGCAGGTTTGGCCTGATCTTACCACTTCTCACTCTATGGCCCAGGTAGGAGATGTCTGCCATACCCACCTGAAACTTACTGGGCTTAGTGGTCAACCCTGCCCTCAGTAGTCTGCCCAGCTCCTCTCTGCCTTGCTGAAGGAGCTGTTGTCAGGAACGGCTGTAGATGGCCATATCATTTAGGTAGGCAAGGGCAAAATCTTCTGTTCCTGCTAGGATACCAGAAAGTCACTGGGACATTTTTCATCCCAAAGGGTATATTTGTGAACCCATACAAGCCAAAAGGAGCCACAAAGGTTGACTTCTCTACCTAGCACTCAGAGTCAAGGGCACCTGCCAGTAACTCTTGGTAAGATCAATAGTGGTAAGATACTTTGCCCTACCCAACTGCTCTAGGGCTTTATCTGTCCTAAGCATGGGTAAGCAACTGACTTTGTGTGACTATTTAATTTCCTGTAGTACACACAGAACCTGGTGCTGCCATCCTTCTTTGGTACCAGCATCACTGAGGAGGCCCAGGGACTGCTGGACTCCTTGATTACCCTAGTTTGAACATTTATTGTATCTCCTACCTCAGAGTCTGTTTGATTCTCTCAGGCACCCTATAAGGGTATGCTTAATAGACCTTTGGGATCCTGTATCCACATAGTGCTGCAGCAGGTGGGTATTCCCTGGTTTCTCAGTGAACATGTCCCAAACTCCTGTAACACTGCTCGGATTTCATGAACCTGGGTAGGGGATAGCTGTTGGGACATTGCTACACCTTCCACTAAGGTGTCAGTCTGAGCCTCAGTGAGGGGATCAGTCACCAGATCCCCCTCAGACCCCTCCTGCAATCCACTGCAAATACTCAGCACAGGGGACTGCCGATCATGGTAAGGTTTCATCATGTTAACATGGTACAATTTATGCCCCTGCCTCCTGCCTTGCAGTTCTACCATGTAGTTAACATCACTGACTTTCCTTACCACCTTGAAGGGTCCCTCCCAAGCTGCCTACAGCTTGTTGTGTCTGACAGGAATGAGAACCATTAACTGCTGCCCCACAGCATATTCTCTAGCTCGAGCATTCCTGCCATACCAGACCTTTTTCTGCTGTTGGGCTTCTGCCAAGTTCTCCTGGACCAAGCTTATAAGCTCCCTGAGCCTTCTCCTGAGGTTTAGTATATATTCCACAACAGACTCCTTGTGGGCTTCACACTCATCTTCACACTCATCTTGAATCAAATGTAGAGGTCCCCCTACCCTATGGCCATACAGCAACTTGAAGGGTGAAAAACTTGTGGATTCCTGGGGCACCTCTCTGTAAGCAAACACTAGACAGTGAAAATATGTGTCCCACTTCCTCTTGAACTGGTCTGCAAATGTCAATAGCATGAACTTAAATGTAGAGTTTAACCTCTCCACCAGGCCATTAGTCTGGGGATGTTAAGGGGTGGTCTTTAGGTGCTTCACCCCGCAGTGTTTTCACAGACAAGCCAGGTGGTCTGACATAAAATTGGTACTTCTGTCAGTCAGCATTTCTTTTGGGAAGCCTACCCTGCTGAAAATTTCTAACAAAGCATTTACCACCTTTTCTGCCTCAATGGAGGATAAGGCCACCACTTCAGGGTATCTGGTGGCATAATCTACTACCGCTAGGATATACTTTTTCCCTGTGGAACTTGGGGCACTCAAAGGCCCCACAATATCTGTAGCTACCCTCTGAAATGGCTCCTCAATCACAGGCAAAGGCATCTAAGGAGCTTTCACCTTGTCTCCTATTTTGCCTACCTTTTCGCACTGTTCACATGTCCTGCAGTACCCTGTTACATTTCTAGAAATCACAGGCCAATAAAAGTTCTGCATAATATGTCTCTTTGTATGCTTTATGCATATATGGCCTGCAAAGGGAATATCATGGGCTATGGCTAGAAGTGCCAGATGGTAGGCTTTGGGCACTACCAACTGCTGTATTCTCTCACCCTCTACCCCTCCTTCAGGGGTCCATTCTCTATACAGTAACCCTTTGTTCCAGTATACAGATTCACCCTTCCCTTGAGAATCAGGTGCCTCACTCTACCTCCATCAGGCCTTGTAATGTAGGGTCTGAGAGTGAAGCCTATCTCAAATTTCTCTTTGTAATCCTTCCCAGCTTCCCTTCCACAGGACATCTGGCATCCTCTGACAGCGGTGCCTCACTGTGACCCTGGATACTATTACTCACCTCTGCCCTTGCAGTCACTCTGTCCAAGGGAACATCAGTACCCAAAAGCAGCTGTGGCTCACTGCTTGTGGGTACCTCCCTCCCTGAAGTAACCACCTCACCAGTCCTGGCTAGAAGTGTGTGGTCTGTTTGTGTCTCCCCAGGCTATGAGACCCACATGCTTGTCTCCAAGCCTGTATGGATATAACTGCATTCACACAAGGTACTGCAGTGTCAAAACCGTTCCCTATCAAGGCATTTGCAAGGATATCTTCAAACACACCTACTTGATTGCTTCCTTTTCCACCCTTCCAGTCAAGGTGAACCCTAGCCAAAGGTATTTGGAATGGGGTCCCTCCTAAAGCTCTGAGTGGAGTAGACTGCCCAAGCATGTAGTGCCCCTCTTTAACCATTGCAGGCTTCACAATGGTTAGGTCAGAGGCAGTGTCTGTCTTAGCAGTAGTCGCTTTCCCATCCACTAAGATAGGATATAATCTATTGTGGTAGTTTGGTACCTTTGTTGTCTCAAGACAACTTACTGCTGGTATTTTGTCATTCCCACTTACTGGCTTTCCCAAATTGGTAAAATGGTAATAATAACCAGGCTCTCTCACCAAAAAGTTACAAAAGGCAATTAGGAAATCTATGAGAAACTCAAAGTTCATGTAGATCAATGCATTCAAATCGACAAAACAGAAACGGCAGCTTCACTTTTCCAATAAGAAATCCAGTATATAATCACCAAAGAACCTTTATTGTTTGTAAGCGCTTTCGCGTAGTCACCACTACGCTTCATCAGACAGTACAAATAACATTATAGAATCTCTATTTATACAAAGAAGTAAAAAAGGCGCCAAATTAAAACTAAAGGATTGTTCAATTATTCAATTGTTTAGTTAATTAAACTGTAGGTTAGTGCATACTATCTCAAAAGGAAGAGTTTCGGGATCTTAAAGTGAACAATGCTATTTATAAGCAATCATCCAGCTATTAATCAAAACTAAAACATTAGGCTGACAGCGAGTGATAGTAATAATAATAAATAAATAAATAAATAAATAATCGTACATTAGTACAGAAAAGCACAATAAATGCACATGATAAAAATCAATGAATACACATAAAAAATGAAACAGAATAAAAACAGAATAAATAATGGAATACAATAAATACTTGTAAATACCTTGTGTATTGTAGTATGAATACTTATTTCAAGATAGTATATCAAATACATTTGTCAAATGTCTAAAAAGGGGCTTAATCATTTAAATAGCAATAAATTTTATATTACTCAATACATTCTTATTTTAAGGTATGTAATATATATAATATATGACTTCTATTCTTAAATTATTATTGATTAAAATATATGTTGATTAATTAATTATTAATGATTAAATCATTTAGATATTCAATATTTAGTATTCAATATATGGTAAATATATATTAGTGTGGCAAATAATTAATTAGATAAATAAATAATTTTAACACATCAATGCAAATATATATGTAACTATTATTGAGTAGGTGAATAAATAATTAACTAATCACTTTTAATGCTTAATGTTATGAATAAATAGATACTATAAATAAATATGTAAAAATAGTATAAACATGATAATATATATATTAAAAATGTATACATGAATGCTAATGAAATACAAATATTAAAATTTTGGTTGATTTATATTTAATGATGTAATATTTGTGCAAAGGTCAATGCATATAGAGATATAAAAACTATGAACTAAAAACCAGGGCTGAAAATCTATCTAGCTTCCAAAACAGATTTAATCGAAACTTGATTATTAATACCAGGAGGTATATGTGCAGCCAGTCTCAAGATCCATTTTAATTCCTTATTATTCAGAAGTAATGAATTGTCTCCACCTCTATTGTTATGTTTGACTATTTCTAAAACCCTAACGTCAAAGTTATGGAGGGGGTATTCCAAAATGTGTTTCGCTAAGGCATTTAATTCATTCTTCTTCTGAATGTCATACAAATGGCCATATATCCTATCTTTTAGGCATCTTTTTGTAAGGCCAACATAAAAAGCTTGACAATTCTTACAGGTAGCAAGCCTTTGCTTGCCTTTTACGCGCTTTTGCCGCGCACACGCGCGCGCGCGCACGCGCACGCCTGCGCACGCGCGCACGCGCGCGCGCGCGCCGCGCGCGCACGCGCGCACACGCGCGCGCACCACGCGCGCGCGCGCGCGCGCCGCCGCGCCTTTGCACGCCACGCGCGCGCCTGCCCCGCGCGCGCCCCGCGCGCACGCGCCCGCGCGCGCGCGCGCGCGCGCGCCCGCCTGCCCTTGCCTTTTACCGCTTGCCCTTTTACCTTATGCGCGCGCCTTGCCCGCGCCTTACGCGCGCGCGCGCGAATAGATGAGATTCTTAGTACAACAATTTGCAAAAAACTTAGGCTGAAAAACAAAATTCAGTGTGGGGTGTTGAAACTCTAACTTTTTTGAAATAGAACCACATCTGTTACAATTGTGCCAGGGAAATGTGCCTCTCCTATGGCTAAATAGTAATGGTGGGTTTTGAACTGTGCATTTATCATTACATAATAGCTGTTTTAAATTCAGGCTATTTTTAAACATAAAATGTGGCCTGTCCCCCACCAATTTCTTAACAAAAGGGTCTATAATGAGCACCTTCCAATTGTTGTGGAAAATCCTCTTAATGTCATTAACAATACTAGTGTAATTTAAAATTACAGATACAAATTCATTATGTCTATTAAGATTTGTTCTTGTCTTAGTGTGGACTTGCTGGTTCTCTAACGATGTGTTTTTAATTATATTATTTTTGATGGTTGCAACCAAACCTGAATCATATCCTCTTTCCCTAAATAGTATCTCTAAATGGTCTGCTTCTATATATAAGGTATGTGTATCTTTACAGAGTCTTTTTAATCTAATAAATTGACTCTTGATGGTACCGAAACTTCTACATCTTAAACCTAGTAATTACCTTGCTTTCAAAACAATACAAAAAACTTCTAACTCTAGACATTGTGTCTGTTACTGCACTGAAACTGAGACAGCATGTCTTTTATTACATGGTTATGAAACAATTTAATTTCAACTATTTTTTTCTGATTTTTTTCAAGTTAACCTCCTATGTTCCAGTTTCCATTAAACATATACATCTAAACAGGCACAATAGTGCAGGTACATTCCTGTTCTCATCTGATAGGGCATGCTGTGGTTACATTTTAGCTCAGTACTTTGCACACACTTCTATATAAATCACATCAATATTTACAAATGACATAGAATAATTTACAAAATTCTAGATAGCTGGGCTGGCATTATTTTCCTTTGTCACACTTCCCCTTCCCCCCAAAAACAAACTCAAGCTAGTTTTTCAAGTGACTGTTGAAAATGTTGCTTGAGAGGGTTGGGCCTATCTGGGAACACCTTACCCCATTCCCTGTCTTGAGAGGCCATCTGTTTTGGCATTGCTAACCCCACTGCAGGGCTTCACTGTCATATCATATTGTTGCAAATCTAGACTCCACCTTCAGAATTTGGCATTTTGCTGCCTGGCTCAATGTAGCCATGTTAATGGTTGTGGTCTGTAACTACAGTGAATTTCCTTCCATACAGATAAGGCAGAAGTTTCTGCAGAACCCACACTATGGCTAGACATTCCTTTTCTACAGCTGCATAACATTCCTCCCTAGGTTGGAGCCTATGATTGAAATATACCACTGGGTGCTCTTCTCCCTCTGAGGAGATCTGGCTGAGTACAGCCCCCACCCCATGGTTTGAAGCCTCCACCTGCACAACAAATTTTTGC
The DNA here is from genome assembly GCF_019279795.1 of Protopterus annectens. Classification (NCBI taxonomy): domain Eukaryota; kingdom Metazoa; phylum Chordata; order Ceratodontiformes; family Protopteridae; genus Protopterus; species Protopterus annectens. The sequence continues at coordinate 247,983,609 of NC_056727.1, read as the reverse complement.
TGTAATCTGGACTGGCTAACACAAGGGGTCCTCCCAAAGCTCCTTTAAGCTTCTGGAATGCCTGCTCACATGCTGGAACCCACACTACCTTATCTGGTTTCTTTTTCCTTGTCAGATTTGTGAGGGGAGTAGCTATGTTACTATAATTGTGGACAACCTGTATAAAGTACCCTGCTGTCCCTAAGAATGCCCTCACCTGCTTTTTGGTAACAGGGCTGGCCATATCTGAATATCTTTCACTTTGGCAGGTTTGGCCTGATCTTACCACTTCTCACTCTATGGCCCAGGTAGGAGATGTCTGCCATACCCACCTGAAACTTACTGGGCTTAGTGGTCAACCCTGCCCTCAGTAGTCTGCCCAGCTCCTCTGCCTTGCTGAAGGGCTGTTGTCAGGAACGGCTGTAGATGGCCATATCATTTAGGTAGGCAAGGGCAAAATCTTCTGTTCCTGCTAGGATACCAGAAAGTCACTGGGTTATTTTTCATCCCAAAGTGTATATTTGTGAACCCATACAAGCCAAAAGGAGTCACAAAGGTTGACTTCTCTACCTAGCACTCAGAGTCAAGGGCACCTGCCAGTAACTCTTGGTAAGATCAATAGTGGTAAGATACTTTGCCCTACCCAACTTCTCTAGGGCTTTATCTGTCCTAAGCATGGGTAAGCAACTGACTTTGTGTGACTATTTAATTTCCTGTAGTACACACAGAACCTGGTGCTGCCATCCTTCTTTGGTACCAGCATCACTGAGGAGGCCCAGGGACTGCTGGACTCTGATTACCCTAGTTTGAACATTTATTGTATCTCCTACCTCAGAGTCTGTTTGATTCTCTCAGGCACCCTATAAGGGTATGCTTAATAGACCTTTGGGATCCTGTATCCACATAGTGCTGCAGCAGGTGGGTATTCCCTGGTTTCTCAGTGAACATGTCCCCAAACTCCTGTAACACTGCTCGGATTTCATGAACCTGGGTAGGGGATAGCTGTTGGGACATTGCTACACCTTCCACTAAGGTGTCAGTCTGAGCCTCAGTGAGGGATCAGTCACCAGATCCCCTCAGACCCCTCCTGCAATCCACTGCAAATACTCAGCACAGGGGACTCCCGATCATGGTAAGGTTTCATCATGTTAACATGGTACAATTTATGCCCCTGCCTCCTGCCTTGCAGTTCTACCATGTAGTTAACATCACTGACTTTCCTTACCACCTTGAAGGGTCCCTCCCAAGCTGCCTACAGCTTGTTGTGTCTGACAGGAATGAGAACCATTAACTGCTGCCCCACAGCATATTCTCTAGCTCGAGCATTCCTGCCATACCAGACCTTTTTCTGCTGTTGGGCTTCTGCCAAGTTCTCCTGGACCAAGCTTATAAGCTCCCTGAGCCTTCTCCTGAGGTTTAGTATATATTCCACAACAGACTCCTTGTGGGCTTCACACTCATCTTCACACTCATCTTGAATCAAATGTAGAGGTTCCCTTACCCTATGCCCATACAGCAACTGAAAGGGTGATAAACTTGTGGATTCCTGGGGCACCTCTCTGTAAGCAAACACTAGACAGTGAAAATATGTGTCCCACTTCCTCTTGAACTGGTCTGCAAATGTCAATAGCATGAACTTAAATGTAGAGTTTAACCTCTCCACCAGGCCATTAGTCTGGGGATGTTAAGGGGTGGTCTTTAGGTGCTTCACCCGCAGTGTTTTCACAGACAAGCCAGGTGGTCTGACATAAAATTGGTACTTCTGTCAGTCAGCATTTCTTTTGGGAAGCCTACCCTGCTGAAAATTTCTAACAAAGCATTTACCACCTTTTCTGCCTCAATGGAGGATAAGGCCACCACTTCAGGGTATCTGGTGGCATAATCTACTACCGCTAGGATATACTTTTTCCCTGTGGAACTTGGGGCACTCAAAGGCCCCACAATATCTGTAGCTACCCTCTGAAATGGCTCCTCAATCACAGGCAAAGGCATCTAAGGAGCTTTCACCTTGTCTCCTATTTTGCCTACCTTTTCGCACTGTTCACATGTCCTGCAGTACCCTGTTACATTTCTAGAAATCACAGGCCAATAAAAGTTCTGCATAATATGTCTCTTTGTATGCTTTATGCATATATGGCCTGCAAAGGGAATATCATGGGCTATGGCTAGAAGTGCCAGATGGTAGGCTTTGGGCACAACCAACTGCTGTATTCTCTCACCCTCTACCCCTCCTTCAGGGGTCCATTCTCTATACAGTAACCCTTTGTTCCAATATACAGATTCACCCTTCCCTTGAGAATCAGGTGCCTCACTCTACCTCCATCAGGCCTTGTAATGTAGGGTCTGAGAGTGAAGCCTATCTCAAATTTCTCTTTGTAATCCTTCCCAGCTTCCCTTCCACAGGACATCTGGCATCCTCTGACAGTGGTGCCTCACTGTGACCCTGGATACTATTACTCACCTCTGCCCTTGCAGTCACTCTGTCCAAGGGAACATCAGTACCCAAAAGCAGCTGTGGCTCACTGCTTATTGGGTACCTCCCTCCCTGAAGTAACCACCTCACCAGTCCTGGCTAGAAGTGTGTGGTCTGTTTGTGTCTCCCCAGGCTATGAGACCCACATGCTTGTCTCCAAGCCTGTATGGATTTAACTGCATTCACACAAGGTACTGCAGTGTCAAAACCGTTCCCTATCAAGGCATCTGCAAGGATATCTTCAAACACACCTACTTGATTGCTTCCTTTTCCACCCTCCCAGTCAAGGTGAACCCTAGCCAAAGGTATTTGGAATGGGGTCCCTCCTAAAGCTCTGAGTGGAGTAGACTGCCCAAGCATGTAGTGCCCCTCTTTAACCATTGCAGGCTTCACAATGGTTAGGTCAGAGGCAGTGTCTGTCTTAGCAGTAGTCACTTTCCCATCCACTAAGATAGGATATAATCTATTGTGGTAGTTTGGTACCTTTGTTGTCTCAAGACAACTTACTGCTGGTATTTTGTCATTCCCACTTACTGGCTTTCCCAAATTGTTGTTCCCCCTTGCCTCTGTGGACATCTATATGCTACATAGCCCCACTGGTTGTATTTAAAACATTTAACCCTTGGTCCTGAATGTGTACCTGGACTAGTGGCTTCCCCTGCTACTGGCAAACTCTGTTGGGGCAGTCTAGGCTGCCCACCACAGGTTCTTTTAGACCCATGAGCAGCAGTGGGTGTCCCTTTCCTGTGCAGTGATGCCCTGCATGCTAGGTATAGATCTCCCTTCTTCACCAACTCATCTGCAGGACTGCATTGTCTGTCTGCTAACCAGATTCTCATGTCCTCAGGCAATGTGCAAAGGGATTGTTCCCTCACCAAAAGGTCTGCCAGCCTTTCAGAAGTGGTGACCTGACATCGACTCACCTACCTATGAAAATGAGTGCTTAGTTCAGCAATATATTCATGCAAACTTTCATCTGCCTTCCCTCTATGCTCACACAACTTTTTCCTATAAGCTTCAGGTGTTAACTTAAAATGTAACAAACAATTTTTGACTGTATTATAATTTAAGCAATCAGTATCAAATCATTTAGAAATATCAGTTACAGCTTTACCATTGGGTAACGGGGTCAGGAACTGTACCCAGAGCCCTTGGTCAACATTATACTGTTTAGATACCCTTTCAAACATGTGAATGAAGCTATCAAAATTATCCTGCTCTGTAAATTGTGGAAGAAATTTACTGACCTTTGTTGCTTCTGGGGTTTAGTGACTCCCTTCCCCATTACCTCCATGACACTGGTGATGAGTTAGCATCTCCTTTTCGGTTGCCTCTGTTTCTCATTCTCCCCAGCTTCCAGAAATCATAGTTTCTCTGCTGCTTCTAATTCAAGTTCATGTCTCTTTACCTGCAGATGAATTTTTAAGTCCTCTATGGAAAGGTTGAGCTGTCCATTTTCTGAGAGTGGTACATCTCCAAGGCCAGTCTGGTTGACCTCCTGATTGCTGGTTTGCAATGCAGCTGTGCCCAAGGCTACAATTATTTCTGCCTTATTCAGATTGGCTTGCACCAGTCCTTTCGTCTGGCACATCTCAGCCACTGGCTCCTTGTCAGCTTATCATACTCCTCTGCTGACATGCTTGCTTGCTCTCCCTTACTAACTAAGCTAAGAAAAAAAAACAACTGTGATATGAAACTCTGAATGTTCACTGTGTGGCTGATTGAGAGTGCAAACACCTTCCTTCGTAACCACTGTTTACAGGCTACAGGAATTTAATATCCACACAACTGAATCCTAATAATCAAATCACCACTACAAGCCAATTAATATGTGATGTGGATATCCCACCACTGCCAACCAATTAATATGTGATTCCCCTGCACTGGCCCAGTAATCAAGGAGCCTCAACCATCACCACTGGCAACAGTGGGGAATGTACACACTGAGAGGATGACAAGTTCACACACAGTAAAGTGCAATTTCCCTTAAGAGCACACAGAGATCACAGTCAGTCTGGGGCTGGTTTCTCCCATCCTTCTCCAGATCCTCAGTAAGACTCCCCACTGGCACAGCTATAGGGTTGGGATTTCAGCTTAGTGTCCAAACCAAGATCAATAGTACCCTCTCTGTCCAACCAGTGCTTTATGTCCCTGCCCAAGTAGCTGACACACACACACACACACTCCTTGAGATTTGATTTATATACAAACACACAAACACACATTGGAAAGGCTGGCACAGGTTTACTAGCTATGCCACCTTCTGCCCAAACTATTGGGTAGTTTTCAGTGCCACCAGCCCACTCTTATCAGCTACTTTAAGACCCTTAGGAAAGGGTGTCCAATCCTACTGTGTAATGTTACTATTAATGCAAATGGTAGTCTGACAAAGAGCAAGGTTATTTAGGAGTGGCCTGTACAGTGTCACCAAATAGATATGCAAGTACCCTAAGAGCTTTAATATCTCTAGACAGACCAGCCACAATTAAAAGGTTTAAATATATTTAATAATAAATAATAAAAGAACGAGACAATACTCAGTAAGTAATTAGTTACATCAAAGTTCAAAATCACAGGAAATATTTAAAACAATATTGCAGGACAGTCTCAAATAAATAAAGCAAACATCTAGGCTGCATTTTACTCTATTCCTATCTGAATCTAAAAGAGTTACTATGCCCTAAACTCTTACAGCAAGGCAAGTGAAGAGGTGATGATGAGTGGATGTTGTCAGGTCAAAGACAAGTGCAAAAATGCACAGTATCTCTCTGAGAGAGTTCTTACATTCATATCAAATATTACTGCTGGGTTAGTTTGGATGACATCACTTTTTGTCACTTGAAAAATGTAGCATCTCCCAGTGAAAAATAAATATCTCTCAAATGTTTGCAGATCCCGGAAGTCATATAACAATAAAGCACTTCTGCATCTTAAACCTAGTAATTACTTCTCTTTCAAGACAATACAAAAAAACTTCTAGCTCTAGACATTGTGCCTGCTACTGCACTGAAACTGAGAGATAATATCTTTTTTATTATGTGGTTATGAAACAATTTAATTTCAAATATTTTCTCTGAAATGTTTCAAGTTAACCTCCTGTGTTCCAGTTTCCATTAAACATATACATCTATACAGTCACAATAGTGCAGGTACATTCCTGTTCTATTCCAACAGGGCATGCTGTGGTTACATTTTAGCTTAGTACTTTATACACACTACTGTATAAAGTATATCAATATTCACAAATTACATAGAATTATTTACAAAATTGCAGATAGCTGGGCTGGCAGTATTTCCCTTTGTCACAGATGTCTCTTTTACTATTTATCCATTAATACTAGAAACACCATCATCTAATTCCTGATCCAGCACCTTTTTTTAGAAAAATGTTCATACATACTTTGTAATCTATTTTTCCTAAGGTTATTGGTCACCAATTATTTATATCTTTCCTGACATCTTTTTTATCATATGACTTTTATCACCCATCATATATATCTTCTTCCTTTATTTCCTATATTAACCATCCCATTAGAATATAACAAAAATATTTCACTTTTACTTATACCATTATAAAAATTATATTCTAGTCCATATGGATCGTGTGCTATTTTTCTTGACCTTTTGTTATTATTTTTTGTATTTATTTTCTTTGTCTAATTGTAATTTCCATACTTTGTGTTGCACATCTTTCTTTTTATACATCACTTAAAAAATTCTTAACTATTTTCATTATTTCTTCTTGGGTAGATACAATAATCTCCTTGTTTTTCCTTTTTAATAAGTTTTCCTAGTGATGCGGCATTACAGGATATCCCTGAGCTAGAACTTCAGCAAAGGATAGGATAATGGAATGCAAAATTGAAAGCACATGTGATGAAACTAAATACAGATAAAACAGTGGTAATGGCAGCAAATTGGGAAAATCAGAAGAAGCCAAGAATAGAGATAGAAGGGAAGATAGTGGAACAGGTAAACATCTTCAAGTGTCTGGGAGGGGTGGCTGAGGAGAAAGAAAGTCTAAATAAACTGTTCAAAGCTAGAATCAGTGAGGCTGCAGCCAACTGGCACAGAGTGTCAGGTGTAGTTTAGGACAGAAGAATGCCAAAGAAGCTGAAAAGTAAGGTGTACAAGACAGTGGTGCAACCAGTACTACAGTATGGTACAGAAACCTGGGCAGTAAAAGGAGGACAGTCGAAGAAGCTAGAGGTGATGGAAATGAAGTGTCTAAGAAGGGTTGTAGGATGCACACTATGGAACAGATGAAGAAATGATGACATAAGAGCAGAAGCCAAAGTAGCTCCAATTGCAGAAAAGATCAAAGAGAACAGATTACGGAGGTTTGGACACATGCAAAAAAGCAGAAGACAATCTGGTGAGGAAGATTTGGGACAAACAGGAAGAAGCTAAGAGGAAGCGAAGACATCCAACAAAGAGGTGGCTGGATTGTGTGAAAGAAAATCTGTGACAATCAGTCAAGAGTGTTGAAGAAGGTAGGAGTGTGGCACAGAAATGAGAGAGTTGGCGACAGTTAACACAATACCCCAACCCCATGTAGAAAAAAATGAAAAAAAGGGGCCTGATGATGATTTTTTCCTAGCCATGGAGAAACTTATTTTTTCCCTTTAAATAAAAACATTTGTATAAACAATAATAATATAACCTTTTTCCTAGTTTTTCCATATAATTTCTCTCTAAGTTATTTACCATTGTACTTACTATTTCAAGTTTAATTTCAAACTCATTCAAGATTTCTGCACATTTTTCTTCTTGTCTTTTCTTTGTTTTCTTTCAATATTTAAATATATGTTTTTTTCTATTTTCTTTTCTATACAAGTCAACAAAAACTCTATTTTCCATAATATTCCCTCATGGTTATATGTCATGTGCTCATAATACAACTTTTCTTTTTCTTGTTTTAATATATTAAAGTCTGCTGTCAACATTTTTATTCCTTTTCCTTCTTTTATAACATTTTTGTTATCACCCACTAAACCTATATTGCTTTATGATTAGAAATGTCTTCACATCTCCCAGTATACCTTTCATACCTTTTGAGTATAAAGCATAATCTATTTCTGTTTTGTCTTCCCCAATATCAAATCACATCACCATATATAACTTCTTTTATATATTGCATTATCTTTCCTTTTATCATTCCTTAAATTACTGATATTGTCTCTTACCATAAATACTGACATATTCAGCATCATGGACTTTCTTATCTCTTCAAACATTTTTCCTTCGCTGTCATATTCATATTTGCATAAATAACATAGTATAACTATTCTTTCACCTTTTCTTATGTCACATTCTACCAATCTTCTTAATATAATTACTATTAAGTCCATTATTTTTACATCCTCACTTTTTATCATAACTGTTATGCTTAAGCACATCTCATTTCCTACTGACAAAAAAAAAATCTTCCCCATACAGTTATAGGTTGTTCTTGTCTCTGTTGTAATTCATCTTGTAACTAACAAACATATAATGGCAGTATTTATTTTTACACCATTCTGTTATTGCCATGCATATAACTTCATTTCTAATGCTGTTAACATTTACTGCTAACACTGAAATATTACCCCTTGCCTTTGTGAGTGCAACTTTTAGTTTTGTTTTTCTCCTTCTCACATTTCCACAATGAGTCTTTTCCTCTCTTGCTCCTTTTCGTCATATGTTTCTATATCCCCACCTTTTCCATTATCAACAATTAGTTTATTGAACTTACTTTGTATCTATACCTTCACATTTGTTTCTGTTATGGTTTCAATATTCTGTATAGCATCTTTATCAACCCTCCACCACTTCTGTTCCTCACCCCTGCCTATCAGATGTAGCTTCACCATCTTGATCACATTATTTTATTCGAAAAGTGATTTTGTTTCTATGACCGTTCATCCTCTATCAATAAACAACACTTCAAAAGATGACATATATCATTACATTTCCTGCACTTAGGTAAACAGTTCCTAACTGTTTGACTTTATAAACTTCACATCTTTTTTTTTTGCATTCCTGCAGTAAATGATCTGTACCACAATAAAAACATGCTTTTGGCAGTTGCCAACTCTTTTTTCATTAATGTTAATCGCATCTGAGATATTCTTAACATTCCCTTTACATATATTGGAAGTTACCCAAACCTCTCAGACTCTGTACACACATTTCTTACTTCATAAACATTTATCATTTCATTCAGTTGGAAAATATGTTTTCATTTCAGTCTCTACAACATCAGTTGTTTTAAACTGAACAGTCATCTTTTCCTTAAATACAGTGCTAAATTCTTAAAATATATTATTTCCATCAGACAGATATTTTTTTCTTTTTGATTTCAAACATAAACTTCTGTAATAGTGCTGGAGTTACCTGAGAAGCCTTTTCATCCCACTCTAAGATGAGCTCTTGTACGATGTCCCAAAGTAGTTCCAAGTAATGTAAGACCTGGTACAACTTCAACCATTTATCAAAGCCTGCAGCTTTGGGGATCTTACTGTGATATGCAGAGTATTAACAGCTGCCAACCCCCCCCCCCCAAACATCCCTGCTATTGTCAGCTCAAATTCTAAAAGTCCATAGAAGGAGGCTGGGTCAAATATTACTGGGCCTGAATTGCATTCTGTGACATTTCCTCCCTACAGATCCCCATGAAGAAGAGCAGGAACAATATCTATATCATGGAAAAAGTCAGGGATTTTTATCTTGAGCTGTGACCAGAGTTCTTCCACTTCCCTATCACCATATTCCTTTTCAATCAAGTCAAGATGGGGTTGCAGTCTGCAATTTGTGTAGAATGTGACCCAGTCAGTCCACCAGTCATTGACCGAGGGAATATATCCGCAACATGTGACTGTGTGGAAGCCAAATCTGTCCATGTACTGATGTTCTGACTGTCCTGGCCCTTACCAATGGTTTGCTCCTTGGCTTTGAGCTTCTTCCCCAAATTCTGATTATGAAGATGCAGTTCTGCCATTTGCTCTTCAAGTTTTGCTGAATATCTCGCAATGACCCTCGGCTGTTTTCAAACTGCCTTTTGCCCCATTTCACTGTCAGCATTTTCTCTCTCTTCCTCCATCTTGAGTCTCAACCACCATTGTAGCAGCACTCTTTTGCCACCCCTTTTTGTCTGTTGTTTTAGTTTTAGGTTGTTTGGTTTGATGACTTTAGACTGCTTGAGTGATCAGCTTGTGTTGGCAGCTGTTTTATACTAAGGAGGTTTTTTGTGTGTGGTATTGTATCAGTTTTTGGCTGACTTTTGGGGCACTTGTGGTGCTCCTTTGTTTTTACGTTAGATCTATCTGCATGATGATATTTAGCCTTTCTTTATAAATGCGTGCAGTAGATGTGCTATATACTCTCCAGAAGGTGAGCTACTGGATAGGTTTGTGTTTTTATTTGGCATAGATGATTGGTTGATTGTCAACCATTTTAGTTTTCAGTCATGTTTTTATATTTATTATTGTTTTATTAAGTATGTACATAATTGCCTTTACCTGGTGTTCACCACTCTATAGGTAGACAGCTTGGTAATGTATTCTTGGTTATTCATTCTTTGTTTCCTGGTTGGACCCAGTGTTTAGATTGAGCTGTTGATTGGTTGTTGATCTACAAATCAGTGATTAGGAATCTCATGCTTCCATATCCCATTTGGTGGAGTTATTTGTTAATTTGTTTATAATTAGAGCACAGTTTTATGTTGTTATTTATGCTTTTAATGTATATACATATTTCTATTATGTTGGTGTGAAGTATTCTGATATAGATCGAGTGTTCTTTGATCGCTCCTTGTTTCATGTCCAGAATCTGAGTTTTCCTGAGTGTGGTTTGTGGACACCTTAGGCAGCTGACTGGACTTATTATTCAGTCAGAGCTGTTGGCTGTTGCTCTACCAATCAGTGATTATAAGCCTCATGTCCTTGTATTCTGCTTGATGACATCTGTTGTTTGTTTACATTTAGAGTATATTTCTATGCTGTCATTTATGCATTTAATATACGTGCATATTTTTATGTTTGCATGAAGCTCATCTTCTTTATTATTTTTTTATTTTGTTGGTTTTAATAAACAATGTTTTTATCCTCAGTTTGGTGAATGCACATAGTAATTTTTTGCTTTGTGATTTTTTTTCTGGAGTTCATCCTTTGGTGGTCCATTCTTTATTCTTCATTATTTGCATTATATATCTATCTATCTATATATATATATATATATATATATATATATATATATATTCTTTTTTTTTTTACAAATTCTTTATTTTGTGACTCAACACAATTTTTGCACATACTTCTTAAATTCCCATTTCCTTAATTTTTTTATCTATCCTTGTTATTCATTTTCTGTTTTCTGCAAATACATAACTATCCATTCTGTTTTTGTTATACAATAGTCCTTCACAATTTCTTTTCCTCAGTGCCCATGTTCTATCAAATAAAATTTTATACCATTTATCAATTTCCTTCATCCTTCCTTTTTCATATTTTTCATACCTTCCCAACTATATGCATTTTTAAACATTTCCCAAAAGACTTATTCATTTTACATTCTAAAAAAACAATGTTTTGCATCTTCCTGTACCTTGCAATCATAGCACATTTTTTCTTCTATTGCTTTAATTTTCTTATTTCCCATTACAGGTAATTTAACAAAATTCTCCACAAAATGTCCTCAGCTTCAAGAAAAAAAAAATCTTGCATTATTCTTTCATATCACTCATTCAGTATGTGCATCAATTTTTAATTTCCATAACTTTACCTTATTTACATAGTCATTTCATTCCGTGATCTACTTTTCATTCCTTTTTTTCCTTGTCTCTCTATTCTTCTCATATAACAATTTTCCCACCATTTCAGTCTTCCTGATTTTCACTCTTTTAATTACCAAAAACAGTTGCATTCATTCTAAAGCATTTTTCACACCTAACTACCTTTTTCTTTATTATTGTATATTACTCTTTTTAAATAATTTAGTCTTGAACCTCATATAAAACTGAAATATAGTTCTAGCAATTCCTTTTCCATTTTTCAAGAAACGTAAATACTTTCTCAACATAAGCAACTTTCCCAATATGTTTGTATTTAACATACACACCTTTTTATGTGATTAGTTAAAACTTCCCCACCTTGCAAAGTATTTTTTATTTCTTCCAGTTTTACTTTCTACTGATTCCATATGTTTTTCATATTTCCCAAACTTTTCTTAATATATTAATTGTTTCCTACTATAATAGGTTCTGTTCATCTTTCTTATTTCAACAAACTCTTTACTGTTTCCATTATTCAATCTTAAATTCACCTTTTTAAATAGTTTTTCAATTCGTATAGCACTTTTATTCATCCATCTTCTGTTTTTTTTGCTACAATAACAAAACCATCTGCATAAGTCTGACATTATGGTATCTCGGTTTCCTTTCCCATCTTCCAACATACTTCATCCATTTCTGATATAAAACTTTGAATAATTGCATTTATTAGTAGAACAAAGATACTCTCGTGTAAGAGAACTTTAGCTTAACTTCCCGCCTTACCCTGATCTCTTTTACCATGTATCAATTTACCATTACTTCCACCCATGAATGTTCATAACAAGTTTTATAGCTTCAATTATTTCTTTACTTATTCCATAACTTTCAAAATTTAACACACTGTCTAATGACTTATCAAATGCCTTCTCTATGTCATGTGTACCGAATCTTGTCTCATTTTTTTTTCTGAAAAAATCATACTTATTATTTCTTTACTAAACTCAAATGCTCTGGATCAACTGGTTAACACTCCCACCAGAGGTGACAACATATTGGACCTGGTTATCACCAACATGGGTGACCGGTGTTCCACACTGGAGGTCAACCCCTCACTGGTTAGATCAGACCATAGACTAATCCCTCTGGATATCCACATTCCGCTCTCACCCCCAGTCAAGGAAACCACTGTGAAAAACTTTTCAAAAGCAAACTTCACATTACTTAAGACTGAAGTGGAAAGGGTCACAGCCCCCATGCTAAAGGACAATGCTGTCCAAGCTGCTGAATCCCTTCCAAAGGGACTCTATGAGCATCTGCAAGAATGCATGGATCATGCTATCCCAAGCAAAACCAAGACTCACTCCTCAAAGAAAAGCAAACCAGTCTGGTGGACCCCTGCCATAAACAAGCTATACAATAGAAGGAGGAAACTAGTACAGAAAAGAGTAAAATCCCAAGAAGGAAAGGTATCCCTGATCAGTATCAGCAAGAAATTATGATCCCTCATACAATCATCCAAGGCTAGCTTCAAAAGAAAAATTGCCAAGGACTCCAAAGATAACCACAAAGCGTTCTTTAGCTATGTCAAGAACCTAAATGGAAACTCTCAGATCTGCTCTGAGTTAGTGCAGAATGGCACAAAATACACTGAACCAACTGATACTGCCAACATTCTGGCAGCCAGGTTTAGTGTAAAGTTCACCCCTCTCTCACCCCCTAAAGGGCCCATAACCATACCAGAAGAATCACTGACACACAGGGTAAAACAGCCATATCCAAAGCCAAAAGCACAGCTTCAATGGGTCCATATGGTGTCCCACGCTGTGTCTTACACAAGCTCCAAAATGAACTAACACCTCAACTAAACACACTGTTCAAACTCAGCCTCTCTACAGGCTACATATCCATAGAGTGACGCACAGCAACAGTTACCCCGATCCACAAAGGTGGAGCCACAATGGACCCTGGAAACTATCGCTCTATAAGCCTGACTAGCCTGGACTGCAAGGCTATGGAGTGCATCATCATGGAACTCATTAACAGAGACATTGGGAACCTCCAAACATTGGACCCTACCCAGTTTGGCTTTGTTAAGGGCAGATCATGCCTTCTAAACCTGGTGGAATTCTTTGAGACAGTTACCAAGGCTTTAGATGAGGGAAAGGAGGTCCACACATTCTACCTAGGCCTTGCAAAGGCTTTCAACACCATTCCCCATTCTGGTGTTATAGACAAGCTCACCAGCCTGAACATAAACCCCTACATCACGAGATGGGTTGCCAATTGGCTCTTGGACAGAACCTACACAGTGAGAGTTGCAGGATCTAGGTCCGACTCTAAACCGGTTACAAGTGGCATCCCCCAGGGCTCAGTCCTGGGACCCCTCCTGTTCAGTTTATACTTCTCAGAGGTACAGGCAAGCACAGGAGGACTATGGCTGACCAAGTTCACAGATGACTGCAAACTGGGGGCCATAATTGACTCTCCATCTGATACAGACATCCTCCAGAAGGGTCTCACTGAGATGGATACCTGGTGTCAAAATCATGGCCTCAAGCTAAATGCCAAAAAGTGCATAGTCATCCCCTTTGGAAAAAAACAAAGTACCCGTGAACTACCACATACGTTGTAGTCCCCTAAATACAGAAAATATAATAAGGGATCTGGGGACCCAAGAAGATAGTAATCTCTCCTTTGATAATCATATTGCCAAGGTGATAAGAAAATCCTTCTATGTGGCCCACCTAATCACAAAAAGGTTTGCATCTAGAAGAAAAGAGGTCATTGTGCCCCTCTACTCACCACTCATCAGACCCATCATAGAGTATAACACCCCATTTGGGATGTACCGTACAAGACACCTGCAACAGCTGGAAAGACCACAGAAGTACCTCACTAAGAGGATTACTGGCCTCAAACAGATGCCCTATGCAGCCCGACTGAAGAAACTCCAGCTATACTCAGTTGCATACTGATTATTCGAAGGTGATCTCTGCCTGACATACAAGGCCATGTCCAACCCAGAAGTGATGGACATGCTCCACCTAAAAAAAATAAAACAAATCTCCGAGAGCCACATGCTCTAGGGAGCTAAACCTCACCACAATGATAAATAGGACATACTGGAGAGATAGATTCCTGTCCCAGAGACTCGCCATGCTTTGGAACAGGATTCCAATCTACATTAGGCGAGCCCCTCACAAACACTCTTCAAGACACACCTTGACGAGTGGATGAGAAACAGAAAATTTACCCCGGGGATCATTGCAGTGGCTCTGCTGGACAGAGGCATAGGGAACTAATGGCTCTGCTGGACAGAGGCACAAAGAACTAATCTATGGGGGCAGTGGAAGCCAACACATTCTGACTAGGCTTATAGATGCCCTGGGGCAGATAGCCTAGTACTTACCTATGAACCTATGAACCTATTATTAACATTTAATTTACTTCTCTTCATTTTACACCAAATGCACCATTTCCTATTACTTCAGTCAACACTTTTTTGAATCCTTCTTTGTATTATTCTCATAAATATGACACAATAAGGATTCCCTAAAGCTATAGGTCTCCATTTTTTTAAATCCTTCTTTTCATCTTTTTCTCTATATAAATTTTATCACCCTACCACATATTTCTTACTGCACTATCCTTTTATCTAACCATTCATTTAATAGTTTACAGAAAACCACATTTTCACCATTTGTTTATAAAACTCATACCTCAGTCCATCTAATCCTGGTGATGACTCTTTTCTCCCTTCTTTTATTACTTCCTGAATTTTTTTCATGGTTATCTCTTTTCCCATTTCTGCATAGTACCATCAAATATTCTCTAACACATAATTCCTGTTTCTCAGATTCTTCCTTTTCATATATTTTACCTACAAATCTTTCCACCAATTCCATTTTATTTTACATCTTACACCACCATCTTCATTAAATAATGCATCCATTCTTCCTTCTTTCATTCTCACATGCTTTCCTTAATAAGGTAATACCTCCTGTTTCTTACCTTTTAAGAAAAATATTTGCTAAATAACATTTTTTTTACTTTCACTCTGTTTTTTCTTTCAACTTCTCTTCTTCTCATTCCTTTTTTCAATTCGTACTTAAAGCTCTTCTGTTATTTATTTATATTCTTTTTATTTTTCATTCTGTTTTCAATCATTAAAAAGTTTTTTTATACTTTTCTTTAAACATTATCCACCATACAGGCAGGTTTTCATAAAAGTCCCTCATTGTCATATGTTCTTCTCATAATTTCTTATTCCCCATTTCATTTCTTTTGTTTTACTAACTTCACAAGTTAACGTTTTTAGTCATTTTCCTTCTTTTTACCTATTTGTTCGCATGAGTTCTTGCCCATCAGCTTTACAATCTGAAAACTCAGTAACTACTACACCTCTTTCTATTTCTACAATTCCATTAGAATATACTACATAATATATCTCTATTTTAAATCTCCATCTTTGACAAGTTCATTCTGTTTTTTTCCTACCTGCATCGCTCCACGTTTTATAACTTCATTCAGTACTTTCTCATCTTTGTGTTATTTTCTTCTCCTTCCTTAAATTACAGTTAGTCTCTTATCATAATAATAACCATTTTAACCAAAACATATTTTTTAAGACTTCAAACATATTTTCCCTGTCAGTTATATTTATGAATGCAGAAATTCCAGATATCTTACACATTATGTTCCCTTTCCTATATCACACATCACCATCCTACTCAGTATTAGTATTGTAATACTGAGTATTTTAATTGTTTTCATTTCTTGACAAAACCCTTATATACCTGAATATTCTTTATTTCCTACAAACTATATAATCTTGTTTCACAACCAGGCTTTAGCTCTATTTATTTTCTCTTTTTTTAGCACATTTTATATTTAATAAACAAATAACTTTTACCTTCACATTCTTACACATTTCAATTACCATTAGCCCCTGTGTCATTTCCAGTGCTCTCATAGCACATAGTATCTTTACATCATTCCTTCTACCTTTTTTCCTTCTTTTTTCCATCCTTGTATTTTTATTTTCCTTCATTGTATCCTTCCCCCCAGTGACTTTTCATTATTTTTTCTTGCGTGTCTCCTGTGTCCAAATCTCCCTCCTATCTTTCTTCACTTTACTATAGTTCATGCATATCCTCTTCCTAAATTGCATCATCTTTTTTCCCATATTTAACTTAATTTCTTCTCAATGTATTAGATGTTCTTCTACATTTTCTTCCACAAAATGATCGATCTCATCTTCTTTGCTATTATTTTCAGTATTTTCTTAAGCTATTCCTTTTTCCTGTAACATAGAAATATCAAACCAAAATGCATTTATTACAATTTGAGTCACAATTTTAACTGATGTGTGCCCACTCTCTCCATATTGCCTGCATCTTCTTTTTTCATAGTCCTATACTAAATGCTTTTCATCACAATGGGAAGGAAAAAAAAAACAGGTATTTGGTTAGCCCCAGTATCCCACAGCCGCTCTCTTTCCATTAACATTTACTACATTTTGAACATGCTGCATCATGCCTTCCTTCTATCACATTTAATGTCACTAACATTTTCTACCCCCCTGTCCACGTTTCTTTTATCAGATACATTTTTGAATATCATTTACTTCGTTACAAACATATATGAAAAAATACTTCATTGCAACAATGTGAGTCTTAACAGTTTTGAATTGTGCATACATTTTCCTTTTAAGTTGCAGTCCAAAATTAAAAAAAAATAATAATAATAGTCCTTCCATGGTGCAGTCCCTTGTCTTCTTCTTATCTCAGACATGAGGTTTTCTAACAAACCAAATGTTTCAAAAGCCTCTTCATAGAAGTCACCAATTCCCAAATGTGTTAATATGCTTATGTCTTTTACACTAAAGCCTAAAGACAAAATTATGTTGTCCAAAGCGTCATATCAGTTAATACAAAAGCAAGTTTTTGTTTTAATTCTTACCAAAGGCACTTCTTAGCTCTGAATTGCTCACTTATATTTCGTTGCTCCATACTTCTTCATCTTTCTCTTATCTTACCATTCCAGCAACATCAACACAAGATTTTTTTTCATACCCTATTGCTGATGTCTTCCTTTAAAACTAATTACACCACAAGACAAATACAAAATAGTATTTTCTGCTCCTTTTTCCAATCAAACTTCAGTGCTTTTCTTGTTGAAACTGCCATTTCTTCTGCTTATATAACATAATCAACAATTCACTACAGTTTGCTTCTGCTTCATTTTTCAGTTCACTTTTCTCCATCAAAGTCAATAAATCCTGTGCTGCTAATCCACCTTCATCTGACTCTGTTATAATGATTTCTTCAGCTCCAATAGTTTTAGAAACCTCTTGATCTGTTTTTTCTTGAACATACACTGCTCCAGTTCTCATGGCATCCTCCATCTTGGATTTCTCTCCACCTAGTGGAGGTGATGCAAAACAGCAAGACAAAAGAGTAGAGGAGGTTCCCCTCTGCCCTGGCCATATTTCTTCTAGTTTGTATGACTACCACCAATAGTCTCCCTGAAAAGAGGAAGTTGACCTAACAGGCTAACCCACTCAACAAAGAGAAAATAAAAATAAGTAAGGTTGTTGTGGCTTTTTTCCCGGTTAGGGGTCGCCACAGCGGAACTCCAGTCTGCTAATGATTGGCAGTAGATTTTTACGTGCTGAGTTGCCGGCCCTGATGCACAACCTTCAATGAAGGTATGCCCATTCACGCATGTCTCCACACAGAAGACACTCTAGCTGAGAATCGAACAGGACAACGTCTTACTGTGAGGTGACAATGCTACAACAGCACCACCACGGCAAGGTATATACTTAATATTATTCAATATTAAATTGGAGTCAACATTATTCAAAGCAATGCAGTAATATTCAATTATATTTATCAAGCAATTTAAGCAACATTGTCCAATATTTCTAATTAGGTGCAACATTTTAAAGCTTAATCTGGTTATTTTGATTTCTTTATTGCAAACAGCAGTCATTAAATTTAACAATGCTTGAAAAAAGGAACTTTATCATGTTTCCCATTTTTAGGAATAACTTTTCTGTGGATGGCTAATAGAGTGGATAATAATGAATACTGTACTTTTTATAGCTACACAGTACTGGAGCATTAAAACTTGTTTAAACCTTGGAAATATAAAAACCATCTGACCATGATAAGCATGTAAATTATTAAACCATTGACCAAAAAAATGTACTAATTCATAACTGCAAAACACAACAATGTCACATTCTTGTCTTTTTCATGCCCTTCATTTTTACTCTTGTCTTCTGTTTCTGCTATTTTTACAACTAACTCATTAGGCCACGTGTATTTTTTAGGTTGAAACTTAAAACAATGGATTCCCCCTCTATTAATTGAAATATTATTTTTATTGTTCTGCTTTTCCATCTGATTAATTTATTAAAATAGCTTTTGATTGATAATGGTCATCATAGACTACATGCAAAAATTCTTCTATTTCTTGTTTTCTATAATTCTGACGTCAGTCTTAGCGTGTTATATTTCATCTGTCGATATATTCATGAAATTAGGTCTATCACTATCTTTGCTTTGTCTGATATATTAATTCGTATTGCGGCCCTTTATAAATAATGGTGTATGACAGTTGTGTTTTTCCCCACTGTCCCCATTCTCTAAACTATGACAATATTTTTATCCCCTAACAAAGCTACTAGAAGACGTGTCCTCCATCTATCAGTATAGACATAAAAATCCAAGGTGTCTCATGGCGGTACAAGAGATAGCCCCTCCCCCATTCAGTTGCTTTATCAATGATAATAGGGAAAGGTGTGTATTGTGTGTCTTAAATTATATTTTTGACATAATTATGGGTGTAGTAAAACAATATTTTGTCATCTTTGAAAGTTTGGCTTCTGATTTTGGCATAAACAAAGAAAGGAAGCAGACTGAATGCAGGGGCAGCTTATCAATGTAAAGTCTCAATCAAGTGAAGAGTATAATCAGTGAATTTTAATGAGGTCACTGAAAGTAGATATGGAAGATGACCGAACAATATCTAAACTTACGAATCATTAGACAAATCATTGTGACTCATCTGGGGAAGAATATAGTGAGCTCATGTAGGATCAGTACATCTCCATGATACTGGCTGAGAAAGATGTTGATGTGGAAAATAATTCTACAGAGCTAAGCAGCCAAATTGTTTATACAGAGCAGAAAATGGTTATGTTGGAAGCTGAAGCAAGGTGTAAAAGTATGAACTTGATTGGGATTTTGAAGGGTGAAGGTGGAATTGATTGTCTGGATGTTCAGCAAATCATGATGAACCAATGGATTGAGAGATTTTCAAGAGATTGCTGGGCACTGAAAAATCTGATAGACTGCAGTTGTTTGTGGCCAATAGCTACTCCAAATATGATGACTGGTAAAGAGGATAAAATTGATAGAACATGTTATTTGTGGATGAGAGAATACCCTTCAGTAATAGACGGGGTTTTGTGGGATAAAGACTATTAATGTCATGAGTTAAGATACAGGCTATTGTTTTCAGCACTTCTAAAGAGTTTATTTTGTATACAGGCATGCAGTAGTTCAGCTGAACTCAGTTAGTGATAGGCTACAAAGATTACCACAACTGAGAGCATATATAAGTAAGGAGTCTGACAAAAATGGAAATGGATAAAAATAATAACTGCATTAATACTGATGAATTATAATAACAGCTGCAAGAAGATCCCAATCCAGGGGCAGTTCAGACTGTTGTTACATATACACTGAAAAATATGTAATGGGAAAAGAAACAATTTTTGGGATACCTTAGTGGATTTTGAATATTGGTAACATTTCTGCTATGATGATCAAGTGTAGTAAAATGAAGGAAATGTCTATACACTACTGTATTTAATATTTGAGATATAGATACGTCATAATTAATTTATAGGCCACTGTAATAAAAAGTCTTCAAAAGGGATAAAATGAGACTTAAAAAGCAGTGGGACATTTAGACTGTGACTGTTACATGATCCTACGTATGTTAACCAAAACTGAAGTGTATGCAAATTTATAATTGTGCTATTATTGAAAAATGTGTTTCGTTAGCATACGTGACTCAAAAGGCATTATATGGAACTGATTATTAGGATGCACAAAAATCGACATTGTTACTGTTTCCTTGTTGTTTCAACTCTTTGTGAGATTGCACATTACTGGCAATAACCAAACTCTCTTTTGTATAAATTCTCTTCTTTTAGACTGCTAAGAATAACTTTTGACTCTAAGCAACAATTGATTGTCACCTTCTTTGTGTCATACATAATTACATCTGGAAATTAGGATCTCTTTATTACTCTTGTCAATTTCTCATTTCCCAACTTTTTTTCTACTACTCTATAAATTTACCAGATTAGCCACATTTCTTATCAACAAACTGAAAAAAGACTACCATGTCACCTTAATCATCTTGAAATAATTTCTCTGAACCCACCACCATCCATTGCTTAAATCCAGCAAATGACTCAAGCTTGATAAAAAATTACAATTGCTACTGGAAAAAAATCATACCACCCCAATGTATGCCTTCTTCCTATCTGTTATATAACAGTGCAATTCTACTTGATCACTCAGTTCCTCTAACAAGTCCATTAGCCAGTCTCCCTTTGTTGAAACAGACTTAAAATAGGCACAGTGTCTCAATATGTATTTCTAAATTACCAAATATAAGAAAAGTTCACTCACATCCCTCAGAATGGAATGTAACTGCAAGGGATTCAGAACAGCCCTAGAAATGTATCAGTCTCAGATGGAGCAGTAATGTATATATTAGTCACTCTCCTCCCATCCCTTAAACACATTTACTTTAGTGTTTCTTAGCATGAGCAAATACTATACTGCTATACATTTCTTTATGTCAGACCATCTGTCTCTATAGCAGGGGTCTGGTATTACAATTAAATCTTTACATATGTGAATATATATATATATATATATATATATATATATATATATATATATATATATATATATATATATATATATATATATATATATAAAAATCTGTGTGTGTATACATTGCAATATGATGGATGGTTTATGACAAACCAGGCAATCACTGAAGTCAGCTTTGTAGTAATTTAGATGGCTTGTGACAAACCAAGCAGTCAGTAAAGTCAGCTTTGTGACTTAAAAATCATATTTATTGAAAAATGCATAAAGTTCAGGAAAGAAATACAGCTCTTGGCAAACAAGTCAGTCTATAGTCCTATATAAATACATTTAATTTTCAAGGAGGTATTTCCACACTAGAATAAGCATTTACTCTTACATGCAGTGTTCCTTTTTAAACAAGATTCTGGCAGAGTTGCTAGCAAAAATAAAACCATACTTAGAGAGACCTCTGGATATCAAAGCTGCTTTCTTCCCACGTTCAGCAACATGAAGAAACAAACCACCTTCACCTTTACTGTCTACCCTAAAATAATAAATTCACTGGTCACTACTGTCACTGTCTGGTACTTTTCCTCCCAAGAATATCCTACAATTGTGTTCTTTCTACCTACTGTTCTGCATGACCAACTTAAATCCACCAGATCCTCCTCAGACTCGAAGGTTATGAATCTGCTGAACACTATGGCACTGTGCCTTAAATACCCAGAGGTGCAACTGTCCCTCATTACCTCTGACATCCTTGACTGTTTTTGGGTTAAGCTCCTTAAAGGGACTATCAACCATAAAGCTATACAACCCTTCTAGGTTAACATATTTGGATCATACTTATTTGAAAAAAAAAATGTAACTTTAGCTGCCCTGATGTACTGCAATTTAAAGAACAAAGTGAAGGAGTGCAAAGTGTTTTATAGCTGTATCACACTTAGTGTTGCCACACAGACTGTCCAGAAGCTAAATGTACCTTTGATAGACTAACATCTTTAAAAAGCTGTTAAACATTTCATTCTGGCACTACAATGTGTTTTATAGTTTTTAAAGTTGTTACCATTTCATGGTGGTGCTATGTATGCTCAACATGAGATTAACGTGGTTCCATTATGAAAGGCCAAACACAACATGCCAACAAACCACATCACCAAAATACCTGAAACACCACAAGAGTAAAAACTATGTGTTTTTTTTTTTGATAGGGAAAATCCTCCTATAATCTCATGTGGGAGGCCAAGCCCTCACACCTCAAAAGTTATATATGCCAACTCAGTTGCACAAACAATAGAATCACCACTGTTACATGCATAGGTATTTAGTGATTTCCTGTGTAAAATAATCACTATAATTTTGATCCTAGAAATCTTGTGACTCCGGTACCTGATGTTCAAGGAATGTAAACTTAGCAAGCAATAGCTAAGCACATTATGCAGGGCATTATTACAGGGTACCTGATCATAACCAGCTTATTATGTGAGCTGAAGAGGATAATTCTGTCATCCATGCTAAGAACACATAATAAAAGGTAATTTATGATCGATGACTCAATCATAATTCTTCATAGTGCAGAGAGCTTTATCTGCCCTGTGCACTACCACCTACAGAAATGCTGGGAATACTGCATGCCTCCCTAACCCCACCCAAAGAAAAATACAGTCACTGCCTGTGCATCCCTCTCATGTTAGATTGGGGTGAAAGCAGAAGTTCAGATGGCCAATGGTCATGTATTTTGTGACTGCTTTCATATATGTACATAGCATGCCTTCTCACACCTCACCCCTTCCTTTTCAAAGACAATCACCACTATATGTGCCTGGTGTGAGATTGTGACGAAAGCAGAACAAAAATAATGACTACAGTAATGAATTTCACTTTGTTGCTAATATACAGTACACTGCCCCTGCATATGCTATAGTAACTGGTTTTGTACACCTCTGAGGTATGTGAGAAAAGTAAAAGAAACAATGACCCCGTCACCAACAGAAGCTATAATGACCTCTTCTGCATACCTCTAAGGTTTGACTGTGATGAGAATTAAATAAGAAATTAACACACAATCACCA
Organism: Protopterus annectens; assembly: GCF_019279795.1. Classification (NCBI taxonomy): domain Eukaryota; kingdom Metazoa; phylum Chordata; order Ceratodontiformes; family Protopteridae; genus Protopterus; species Protopterus annectens. Next base: position 247,960,431 of record NC_056727.1, on the reverse strand, counting down.
GCTCCCCACACAACCTTCAGCAACCTTATAGACACACATCTATGCAGGTGGGTGTGGTCGTGGATAGAAGCTATCACTAAGTCCATGTCCAAATCCATTTATACATTGTGACATATGGTGGCCATCAGACTCCTAGAAGCTCTAAGTGTCTGAATTTTCTGTAATGTATTTTATGCCTTACTTTTGAAATATAATTACTTGGTAACTGCATTTTTAACTGCTACACACAGAAGAGTTATGTAAATGCCCACCATTATTGTATGTGTGCATAAATAAAAATCAGTGATATTTTTTTACAGACACACACACACACACACACACACACACACACACACACACACACACACACACACACTTAACATAACCATAGCTTTGCAATTATTTCTACAAATAGCAATACACTGTGCAACACTTGAAGTGCCCCAACAAATCAGTGACTATTGCTTAGTAGTCATCAAACAACAGCAGGGGTGAGTCAATTTTATTTATCGAGGAGTAATGTATACCTTTCACTGTCCCTGATTTTGCCTCATAAATTATACTCTGTCCCTCATAACAAGTTTGATATTCTAGTAAACAATTCAGGATTATAGTCAATAAATCCAGATACCAGGGTTTTTATACTTCTTGTTGTCCAAAAAATGCATTTTGATGCAAAATATGTTATTCTATTAGTTTTTAAGTAAATTGGAGTAATATTTAAAAAGTGTTCATGATTTTGAGCCTTTATTCTGATATTATCTATGGCTTTGACCAGACTTCTTGAGCAAAGACTTTGAAAGTTACAGTATCTGGTGTTCTGCCAGCATTTATAAGATGGGTCTATATTATAATATTGAAGTCTTACAACTTTGAATGTTATAATATCTAACCCAGTAGAGCGAAATACCAGAAAACCGAACAGTCAGAATAGCGAATTTTTTTCCAGGGAAAAAATTTGCTTTTCCGACAAACATACACACAACACAAGCACACCAAAATAAATAATCCACACACACATACACTTCACAAAACCCTACACTAAACCATACATACACCACTAGCTATCCACTTACCTTAACCCAACCCTAACCCTAAGGTCCATCACTATCGCACACTCACCTTACCCGCTCCCTAACCCTAACTCACCTACCCCACCTTAACCCTCATGTCCACACAACTGCACACTTACCTGACCCATGCCCTAACCCTAACTCACCTAACCCATGCCCAATCGCACACTCACCTTCATTCGCACACTTACCTTGACCCAGTCCGTAACCTTCGCTCCACAGTCGAGGAAATAGCGAAGCTGCAGAAACGGCCCACCGAATACTTTCCCTAGGAAAGTATTCAGTGTTCTGCAGCTTCACTATTTTCAGTGTTCACTCTACTGGGTTTGATATTATAACATTCGAAGATGTAAGACTCCGATGTTATAATATAGACCCTATAAGACTTCCTGAAAGAAGAAGAAGAAAAAAAAAGACATCCTTGAAGACAGGAAAGCATCAGCTCTTCTTAAAACCCAAGGTAAAATCTGTGATGGGTCACTCTGCAATGGGTCACTCTGGACTGCTCATTTCTAGCACTTACCTTGCTCATGTTCATTCACTGATTACAAGCTTTATCCTAACAGGATCATACCACAACCCATACCCAACTTTGTTTTGGATAAAAAGCGTAATCAGAAAATTAATATTTTTTTCCTCCTCAGTTTTCCTCAACCAGCAGCAGCTTTTGTGGGTCCACCTCACAATCAATGATGATTAAGAGGCCACTGCAGCCATGGGTACTTCAGAAGCATAAAGCTGGGGCTATGATGTTAGTTTTAGTGAAGACACTGTCCATCAGCAAGATTTAACTAAATCAAGAATACTATGTCGGTGATAAAACCTTTAATGAAATTGTGAAGTGTTTTACTTGACAAAACGCTGTTACTATAAGCAGAGATCCCTTTGAATTTTTAAGGAGATTTAAATAAAAGTTATTATTAACCACATAGCTTATTAATTAGACAAAATTTCTGTATTAGCTTTTGTTGGTTTAATAAGCATGTTATAAATTATCAAAATAAGATAACTTGCTCTGGTTGGGGGCCCCAGCAACCACAGGGTTCACTTGCCTAAAGCCAGTTATGAGTGCATTATTTTTTCAGTCTGCTTTAGTCATTCCTGCAAAGCTTTTGCAGGGACATTAACCACTATCACTCATCCACAAACATACTGCAAATGGTATTAATGCAAAAGTACAATTAACAAATGATCTGCCTAATGGTTCCACCCTGAGCTACAGCTGAAGACATTTCCATAATAGTAATGACATCAAAGTGAATAACAAGTGAGTAGAAATGCCTTCCTCTCAATGAAAGGACAGTGACTGCTAACAGGATCCCCCGGATTCAGCAAGCCCTGCACAGTGTGCAGGAGTAGTGCAGGAGCTCCAGCAGGCAATATGCCTGCCGTGCGATCCAGGAATAAGCTGTAGGGACGTGCACGAGCGCTCCTGCACTAGTCCTGCACGGACTCGGCTCTTGTATGCAAATCACCCCATTTACAGGTGAAATCCATGCAAATGAGGTGAATTTGAGATCCAGGAAGCTGGAAGCCAGCCGTGCAAGACTAGTGTAATCTGCAGAAATGTACTCGGACAGTAACCGAGTACATTTCTGCAAACTACAAAACGAAGCCATGGCAGCTCCAAATAAAGGGTGGATATTATGTAGAAAGCATGCCAATGGACAAATATATGGTCATTGGCATGGAAAACAGTTGCAAAAATAAAAATAAAATCAACTTTTAAATTTTTTAGCCGATCTCGGCTGTTTAAGTGTAGGGCAGCAGCGCACAAACAGGAACAGGTGAAAAATAAGAAAAACACCTAAAATAAGCATTCTAACCAAAATCACTATTTTGCCATTATACTCAATGGCAGGCAGAAGACAACATGGCCAGTGAATTGTGGTTGCTAAGGGGAGAGGCTCAGTGTGGGACCGGTAATAATGCATCAGCCGGCAATCCTATGCAAATGAGGGGAATGATACTGAATCACAGATTTCCCCTGCATGCTAGTCAGCACCCAACAGTGTAAGAGCAGGAATAGCTTGGTGCAAGCCTAGGAGTTAGCTGGCATCATGGGGGGGGGGGTCAGGAATACTGTAAGTGGATTGGAGCCCTGTGGCTTGGGTTTGACCTTAGCTTAGCAGAGCTAAGCAAGGGTGTGTCTGAGGCTGCCTAGCACTCTTTATATTGCCTAAGATGGTGTGTGTGCTGCGCGCCGTGTTTAAAGGGAAAAAGTAAACCTGGAAATAGCAGCTCTGTGCAGATTTGAGGACTGTGTTTGCATGGCGCGCCCCCAGGCTTAAAAAGGAAGGCAATGGGAAGGGAAAACAGCAGCAGGAAGGTAATCAGGGAAAACTAGCATAGCTGGCAGGTGAAATGTATCAGAATCAGTCAATTAAAGAGGCAACAGCCCAACCCAGAACATTACTATAAACTATGCAAACACCTTTTCCTTTGGTTTTCCCACATACTCTACACCACCAGTGTATACAAGCGGGGGAATTTTAACAAACAGAAACAACAAAATGATAGGGGCTGCAATAGCTATCACACAACAACATGTGAAAGAGGCTGAGGGTGGTGAGGATATGAATGCTGTTGACCAACCCACAGTGAGGAGACGGAGAAGACTGTACAGACCCAGGGTAACCTACCAGGGGCTACATGAGCTGGAGATAGTGGAGCACTATAGGGTGGACAGAGACCTTCTACAGCAAATTGTTGAGCTGTGCCAGCCATGCCTCACACACAGAACTAACAGAGGGGAACCCATCCCAGTGGATACCAAGGTATATGTAGGCCTAAGAATGCTAGTTACAGGTACCTTCCAAAGGCCAAATGGGGATATCATGGGGATCTCACAGGCATCAGCATCCAGGGTATTCCACCAGTTCCTGGATGCCATGTCAGCCATGGTTGATAACACCCATCAGAAATGCACACACACATGAACAAAAACTCCATAATGAGGCACACGCGCAGACCAACATTATAATAGAGTGTGTGTTTGGGATGCTCAAGTTATGGTTCCAGTGCCTGGATACATTCGGTGGAGCCTTGCAGTACTCACCAGCTACATGTCCTCAAATTGTCATTGTATGTGCCATGCTACAAAATATGATCCTGTGGAAACAGCTGCAGCAGGAACAGCACAGGCCAGGGCCACACAGCCCCCCACCATTGCCAAGGCCTGCACAGGCACAGAGTGACCCGGAAAAAAAACAATCTGAGCCTGCCCCAGTAGGTAGAAGGAGGCATGCCCAGTATTCCGTGGCCTCAGCAAAGAGGCAACACATAGCACAAACACTGACACAGGAGGGACCCAGGGAATGACACCTCTCTCTGACTCACACATATAGTAAAAGGGATGCCAAACATGACACTACCTGTGCTCAACCATGTGTAGGGAGTGTACTATGTGCATTTGACATAGGCAGGCCTCCAGCACCATCCTCAATACTGGCACACCCACAAGGTAAGTCACTCACCTTACCAATTGCCGAATGGAGTAGTATGTGTTGTTACCTGTATCTATGGTATGGATGTGAGCATGCAAGGGAATCATGTGGCCGAATAGGATGCCAGCAGATAATAGACTCCTATAGTGGCAGCATGAGATCTGTAACAAATACTGGTGTCACCATAGTAGCCAGTACTACACATGATGACAAAACCCACTGCAGGAAATGTGCTGGGCCACATGTGTGTCCATATGACACATGCATGCTGGTCAGGGAGGTTCACACACCCAACAAACACAATCAAAGGCTGTGCTAAGGCCTCTGAATTATACCTGTGGGTAACCTCCCCCCGAGGCATACACAGGCAGACTACATCAGGTCAGGCAGTGGGATATTAGTTCTGAAGGGCAGAAAGTCAGAAACTAATATGTAGGTTAATCAAACCTAAGACCTGCAGTACACTGATATGCCTCTAGTCAGCATGATAGGTTAGAAAACAGAATGAAATGGAGTACCTGACATACCAGTACAGTCATAGCAAATGTGTACAAGTGTCAGGTGTGCCCCCGCCATCCTATGTAGACATGTAGTAACAGTCAGGTGTGCCCCCCCAATCCTATGTAGACATATAGTAACAGTCAGGTGTGCCCCCAATCCTGTGTAGCAATGTAGAAACAGTTAGGTGTGCCTCCCCCAAAACCTATGTAGACATGTAATAACAGTCAGGTGTGCCCCCCAATACTATGTAGAAAAGTAGAAATGGTCTGGTGTGCCCCCCCCCCACAATCCGATGTACAAATGTAGTAGTAACAAGCAGGTGTGCCCCCCAATCCTATGTAGACATGTAGTAATAGTCAGGTGTCCCCCCAAATCCTATGTAGAAAAGTAGAAACAGTCTGATGTGCCCCCCATCCGATGTACCCATGTAGTAGTAACAAGCAGGTGTTTTCCCCCATTCCTATGTAGAAATGTAGTAACATGTATGTGTACGTATAATACCAGTGGAGATCAGATGCCCAGAGGTGGCCAAGGTAGCAGGATAGCCCACTAATGCCGATGACAGGGCCAAGTCCTCACAACTGCAGTGCCAAAGACAATCCCCCCCAGTATAACACATGCTAGGAGTAAGCCATTGTAAATGTATGGTGGTAATGTGCCACCATCTGAAAGATAGACATGGCATGGCTGTTGGCCTAGATATACAAGCAGTATACAGGGAAATCTACCCCAGATATACAGTATATAATGTGTAACTGTGAAATGGACACACCCTTGGAATTGTACATACAAGTTGTTGTTGTGTCTTTCGGTTTTCCCTGTTAGGAGTCGTCACAGCGAACTCTGGTCCGCTAATGATTGGCAGTAGATTTTTATGTGCCAAGTTAGGTAGGAGTTCTAATCACAGACATGACAACTGTGTGCGTGTGTGTGTGTGTGTGTGTGTGTGTGTGTGTGTGTGTGTGTGTGTGTGTGTGTGTGTGTGTGTGTGTTTGTGTAGGAAGCAATGCTTTTTAGGCTAGTCACACTCACTACAATTCAAATGCCGCACTTTGGCAAGGCTGCTGATGTCTTTCACTTTGAAATACACCTTTGGGAAAGATGTAGCCCAATAAGCTCCGTGGCACATCCTATAACTGTACTAGTGTAGTGTGATAAACTAGATAGGTAGGTGTTCTAATCCCAGACATGGCAACTGTGTGTTTGTGCGGGTGTGTCACTGTCTGTGTAGGGAGCAATGCTATTTAGGCTAGTTACACACACTACAATTCAAATGCCACACTTTGGCAAGGCTGCTGATGTCATTCACTGTGAAATACACCTTTGGGGAAGGAGTACTCCGTAATCTCCATGGTGCATCCTATAACTGCGTAATACTGTAGTGTAATAAACTAGTTAGGTAGGAGTTCTAATCCCAGACATGGCAGATGTGTGTGTCTGTGCTTGTCATTTATATCCTGTGTGGCGGTGGCTGCGAGTGTTTAACAACTAGACTCATTGTGGAGTGGGTTTTGCAAGTTTCTTATATGGTGGTCCTAATATGTCACAATGTCCACCTTACAAGGATAACGGATGTGAAATAGCCGAGAGGCTGGGGTGGCAATCCATACCACTACATGTGACATCAAGGCCTGGCAAACAAAGTTAGCAACCCTTGTATTACACAGAGAACACTCTCAACCCATGTCTCATACACAAACATACTTTCCTAGGCAACAACTGCTATGTTGGTAGTACCCTACATATTGCCCACAGATAGTAACCATGGTGTGATTGCAGTGGATGACACAGGGCATGGCACCTTGCCCATCAGTATAATACACACGCACATGCAGACAGTGTGCCTTCATTATGCTCCCCACTGGATGCCTGCAACACCTGTGGTGCCATCAAATGTGACCCACAAAGGACATACCATGCGTTATACACATGCCCTATACGGACAGATGCCACTGACACCAGGGAATACCTGTATCATGCTATCAATGTAGGTGCAGGGTCAACCTGCTGTCCCTTACCTGTTCCCAGCACATGAGGCCAGGACAGGCACATCTGATTATAACAATCTGTGTACACAACATGGGCCAGACACCCCAGGTACACTTCCACATGCCACTGTATATGCATGTGGGATGTGTGCACATCCTAGACAACATCCATGTCATCGACTAAAGAACACATACATGGCAAGCATTAAACAGCAATGGCCACACACAATAGTTACCCAGGTGACTGGATGGTGGCCGTACACAATAGTTACCCAGGTGACTGGATGGTGAATACAATACCCACCTGTGTGGGCCAATCCAGACACTACACCCCCGAGCCACACTGCAGACCATTGTCATGTGGCCTGATTCCAAGGTATACCCTTCACCTAGCCTTGTATAACCTTCTGGCACAGTCAACTACTACACACCAGTGAAGCAATGCATGCATGCATGTCAGTACTGACACCCTGTGACTGTGTGTGTGGTGTATGATGCTTTTGACCACATTCACACTCACTACAACCCCCGTTGGCATACTGAAGCATGCTGTCTGATGTCAGACACCTCCACATACCCTTTGCCCATATAACATCCGGACAACCTCTGGATAACCCTTGTGGTGCATGTGATACCTGCACAGTACTGTATTGTGGCAAACTAACTTGTGAGAAAGTATATTCCTGACCCTGCCAAGTGTGTCAATGTGTGTGAGTCCCTGAGAGAGTGTGGCTTTGTTGACGCTGACACCTGTTTATGCGGACAGGCATGTGTACTACACCTACTATATCGCTACCATATTACTGTTGGAGATGTCACTCACCATCACATATACATTTGGAGAGCTCATCAAAATGTAAGCTATGTGGTGGATACAATAACTCCGTAGACATGTAACAGCAATACATAGTCAGTCAGGGGTTTCATACCCTGTACTGGTAGGTGTGTGACACAAACATGCTTAGGTTTTACTTTCCCACCCCCTCCCTGAATTACTTTATCTCTGTTTGCCTCTCTCACTCCCTCTCTGGTGGATGTGGAGAACTACATCTGCTTTGCTTAGGCAACAGCATGTGTTTTGTAACTGATGCCCATGATCCGCTGATGGCCTCTGCACATATTGCAGCCCTTCTTTAGCTGATTGCATGTGGAACAGCTGTGGTAACATTCCCATAGCCAATTGCATGGAAACACACTCCAATATCTAGGAACATCATATTGGTGTTGGGCCTTTTCATTCATTGTGAGCAGGACCTAGATCTGGTGTTTGGCAAACAGCATCACAGATGGATTGGGGATTTACCTCTAACAACATACACTGTGTAAACAGGCCAACACACAGGAGGGGGATGTGCCTGACATGACTACAGAATGTAAGTGTTGCTATTCTGCATTTGGAGTATTGTCGGTTTAATAGGGTGTGTGTTGGATATGGCTGGTCTACATGTTTAAATACCTGTCATGACAGTGATATGTTTCTGAGGAAACCCCCATCTGTAGGGTCATCTGCAGACTGGGCAGTGTGTGGTGCCTTTTGTTTCTTGTGTTACTCACATAGCACCTATCTGTGAACTGCTGAAACATAGTGTGAGGATTGCAGTCAGTACATGGTGACAGCCATGAGAGTTACTGACTTCATATCTCTTATAGGACATATGTCACAACAAACCCTGTTACAACAGTAAGTATATAAGGTTATCACAGCAACATGTCAATATCGGCCCAGTGTTTGTGCCTCTAGCCACAACTCTGTCAACCTTTGTACATATGTCATGCAGTAAGAGGTGCATATGTTCTGTACACCATAATTTATTGACATCATATCTGATAACAAGCCAGTGAGATATCAGACTGCTACACATGTTATGTATAGTAGGTGTTATATTTGAAGACATAACCAGGGCATTGTGTGGTTGTATATACAGAATTGAGGTCTGTGTACTTATGGTGATTGTTGACAGTGTGTGCATTGTGAATATGTACCTTGGTCTGTGTACAGACTATGGTAGATGTCATTGTTCTTGGTCCTGTTCTATCTGATGTTACATGGTGCTCCAGTGTATGTTATCCTATCAGCTTACATGTTTGTAGGGCCAAACACACACATGTCCCATATCACAGGCAGTCATCTGACCACACTGTGTAATGGCCCAGTATATGTAGGGTTAATGTGTGAGTGGCACATATGAGGATGGTGTTGATCAGATAGTCCATATACTGTAATATTATGCTAGCTTACCATATGTGACTGTGGCTGTGTTCACATTGGTTGTGGTAATGCACTTTTACACAAGTGTCTGTTACTCTGCTGTGACATGCCTGTAGAGCCTGCTATACATGCAGGTACATGTGTATTCCCCCATAAGAAATGTAGGCCAATGTTGTGTCAGTCTGCCTGTAGCCTGCACAGTGCTTTGTCACATGCCTAGCAGCTTAGTGTACTTATCCAATGTGATGTTATGTCCAGATATTTGCCAGATGTATTGTTGCCAGGCCACCATAACAGTTATGTATGTCAGACAAAGCAGTGGAATGCTGTACAGATGTATGTCACTAACTAGTGGGTAGTATGTGGCCATGTCACCTCTGTACCAGCGGTTATTATGTGTCAGGACAGACAAGGGTGTGTAAATACATAACCTATGGGGGCAAATGTATACCAGTATTTACATGATACACCCATCTACATGGCTGTTAACATCCACACTGTCAGGCTTGATCCACATGTCTTGCACTAAGGGGTTCTGTGTATACCTCTGGACTGACAAGAGTGTGTCAGACTGTCCACATTTATTGGCCATATCTCTGCTTTAGTCCACAGGATCATTACTGTGCTAGCATTGGTAATGTACTATGAAGTCCTTAGGATGTCTGTCAGTAGCCAATGGCGCACATGGTAAAAGCAGATGTGGCCTCCCACACACACAACATGTCTGTGATGACAACCCCTATTACAGTAGCAATAGTCTACATATATACCTGCAATACATACCTGACATCCCCTTGCACTAAGAGGTAGGGACTATTGAGGCTGAGGTAGGGCTCCACTCCATGTTCCGGACATATGGTGAACATATATGTATATATAATTATCCATATATCTATATAGATATATACACATATACATATCGACATACATATAACTGCGGTGGTGGTGCTGCGGTAGCATTGACGCCTCACAGTAAGACGTCCTGTTCGATTCTCAGCTAAAGTGTCTTTTGTGTGGAGACATGCGTGAATGGGCGTACCTTCGTTGAAGTTTGTGTGTCAGGGCTGGCAACTCGGCATATAAAAATCTACTGCCAATCATTAGCAGACCGGAGTTCCGCTGTGGCGACCCCTAACCGGGAAAAGCCAAAAGACACAACAACAACAACAACATATCGACATACATAGATGGATATGTATATGTACATATATATATATATATATATATATATATATATATATATATATATATATATATATATACATATAAACACTCAGATATATACATATACATAACAATATATGTCTACACATATACAGATAGAGATACATATGCACATATACTTATGGATATCTACATATATATTGACAGTGATAGGTATATCAGAATAGATATGTATGCACATATAGTTATAGATTTCTACATATATATCTAAATAAATAGGCATATCTGTACACAAAGGATGTGCATACATATATACATATATCTATATATACATATATCTATATATATATATATATATATATATATATATATATATATATATATATATATATATATATATATATATATATATATATATATATATATATATATATATATATGTATATATAGTATATATATATATATATATATATATATATATATGTACATACGAAGAGATGTACACATGGCTATATGTATGTTGCACTACACAGATGTGTATACAAACATATGTATGAATATATATGTGTATGTGCATGTAGACATATATCAACCTATTATATGTATATATCCATATTCCTGTCATGTATAAACCTCATGGTTGTGTATACCCTCCCAGATGTATCTCACCGTATGTATCTAATATGTGTACATTATGATAAAACAACATATGTGATGCAACAGTCATATTAATAACAAGTACTACACAATTGTGGAAGTAAAAGCAATTGTTCAATGCTAATTAGTATGTGTTTTGACCGATATATTGGAAAAACTACAGCTCTCTTCACAGTGGTCATGGCATAGTGGTTAAGTGTTGTGACTATAGTGTACAGGGTTCTGAGTTCAAGACCTGCAAGAGCTGTTCATTTTGTTGGTGGGCAGAACATGGGCTGTCAGATACAGAGTGGTTAGGGCAGTTTTGAGCAGCTTTAAGTGCGTTTGCGCAGGGTTGTGCGAAGCTAAGTGGTGCTAAGTTATGGGTAAACGTACGGGCCCTTACACAGTGTGAGCTTCACTTACCAGTGCGCAAATCAGCTTTGCTGTTATATTGCAGCAATGTTGATACCTGCTAAGCATGGCTTAGCCCTGGTAACCAGTTCACACCACCCAGTATGATAAGATAGCAGGGTAATTACATCTGTAATAAGTGTATGTAATGCCATATACAATACATGTGCCTATGTGCTGCAATTACAGTAGCAAGGGGTGTGAGTGTCATGTCTGGGACACAGATGTATATAAGGCCTGTACAGCACTGTTATCCATATGAATTTGTTACATACAGGGGTAGTAACCCTGGGTACTTGCTGTCACACTGACATGTATTGTATCATAGGTTCATAGGTTCATAGGTTCATACTAGGCTATCTGCCCTGGGGCATTTATAAGCCTAGCCAGAGTGTGTTTTTAAATTAATTTTGCTATGCCCTTTTTCGAGGTTAGTATACTGTGCCTCTGTCTAACAGTGACACAGAAGTGATACCTGGGGTAAACCTACAATCTCCTATCCACTCATCAAGATTCCTCTTGAAGAGAGTCAGTGAGGGACTCTGCCTAACCTGGACTGGGATTTTATTCCAGAGTGAAGGGAGCCTCTGGGTTATGAATCTGTCCCTCCAGCATGTCCTATTTATTTCAGTGCTGAGGTTCAAGTCTCTTGAGCACGTAGCTCGATGGGATTTGGATTTTCTGAGGTGCAGCATGTCCATTAATTCCGGGTTGGACATGGCTTTATACGTTAGGCACAGATCGCCTCTGAGCAGGTGGTATGCCACTGAGTAGAGCTGGAGTTTCTTAAACCGGGCAGCATATGGCATCTGTTTGAGCCCTTTGATCCTCTTGGTGAGGTACTTTTGGGGTCGTTCCAGTTGCTGCAGGTGTCTGGTAAGGTACATCCCAAAAGTGGCATTGTACTCAAATATGGGCCTGATGAGGGATGAGTAAAGAGGCACAATGACCTCCCCTGATCTAGATGTGAATCCCTTCATGATTAGGTGGGCTATATAAAATTTTCTTCTAACCACTTTGGCCACGTGGTTGTCAAATGAGAGATTGCTATCAACTTGGGTCCCCAGGTCCCTAATTACTTCTTCTGTACTTAATGGATTACCACCTATGTGGTAATTTGTGGGCACTTTGTTTTTGCCAAAGGGGATGACTATACACTTTTTGGTGTTTAGCTTGAGGCCATGGCTCTGGCACCAGTTGTCTGTTTCTATGAGGTCCTTTTGGAGTATGCTTGTGTTGGCTGGAGAGTCAATTATGGCACCCAGTTTGCAGTCATCTGCGAACTTGGTCAGCCACAGTCCTTCTGTGTTGGCCTGTATCTCCGAGAAATATATACCGAACAAGAGAGGTCCCAGGACTGAGCCTTTTGGGACGCCACTTGTAACTGGTTTGGAGTCTGACATGGTTCCAGCAATTCTAACCATGTGGGTTCTGTCCTTGAGCCAGTTTGCAACCCATCTAGTGACATAGGGGTTTATATTTAAGCTGGTGAGCTTATCTATAATGCCCGAGTGGGGTATTGTATCGAAGGCTTTTGCGAGGTCCAGGTAGGCTGTGTGGACCACCTTCCCCTCGTCAATGGCCTTGGTGACTGTTTCAAAGAAATCAACCAGGTTTAAGAGGCAGGATCTGCCCTTAACAAAGCCGAACTGGGTAGGATCCAGTGTCTGTAGGTCCCCAATATCTTTATTTATGAGGTCCATGATGATCCTTTCCATAGCTTTGCAGACCAAGCTAGTCAGGCTTATGGGGCGATAGTTTCCAGGATCTGTTGAGGCACCACCTTTGTGGAGAGGGACCACTGTTGCTGTATGCCACACTTTGGGTACATATCCAATAGTAAGGCTGAGATTGAACAGTAGTTTTATGTTTGGGTTTAGCTCTTCTTGGAGTTCATGTAGGACGCAGCCCGGGACACCGTCTGGTCCCATTGATGCTATGTTTTTTGCAGTCATGGCAGTACTACTGTTGACAGTGCTTACCCAGGCAAGAGTAGAGTGCTAAATTTAGTACTGACAACAGGCACACCTGCAGGCATAGCTGGACTCTGAGGCCTCCCTGTTGTATCCCTAGTGTGTGAGCTGTGTCACAGTATATAACCCCTACTGGGTAATGATCCCACATGTGGAATGTAACTGTAGACTTCCATCTGTACAGCACATGTTAGTGAGGGCTTCTGACATGTAGTTATGGCATACATATTGCCGCCAAATGTCTATCTCTCAAAATATTCATCCTACTGCATAGCTACTTGCCAAACTGATGACTGTCAGTCCCTGTACAGATGTGCATGGCAGGTATCCAGCTGGGTTATGTATAGGCAACCTAAGCTTGATTGACGCTGACATATCTGCCCAGCTGTGTAAGAAGTGGCACATATAGGAAATAACACCCTGTACACATCACATGCCACAGGTACTTCCACTACACTACCACAGTCAACAGAACATGCTTGGGTACAGGTCTCCATCACAGACACTAACCATGTGTTGTAATGCATGTTGCATACATATCAACTTGATCACCTCAGTGGCCATGTGCAGGAGGCATCTGGAGGATTGGCTGATGCATATCACTCTCACCCTGAGGGTCACCACAGTAGTGCCTGTCGATAGATTGCCTGCTGCCATATGGCAAGTGGCAGGATACCACTGTACACACAACCCCTACACAGCCCATCTATCCTTGAACAATAGCTAGGTACACAGCCATGACCACCTGCAGTGATGCACCCCAGTACTGACACATGTGTACGTGTGCATGACTGAGTATAGCAGTGTCTGTGTTAGCACACCTGTACTTGGGAATTCCATGAGGGCCTTCACAACCACTGCAACACCCATTGCCATAGTCAATTGTTGCTGCTACTGTATGGGACATTACATGTACCCTGTTAAGCTCCTCTCCATACAAGCTACATGAGCCATGCAGTACCAGCACAACACTGTTGTACAAAGGAGTTGATAGGCATGGGATACTCATTGTGTTCTTGCAAGTGTGTGCATGTGTGCATGTTTGTATATCTGTTGGGTACAGCATTCCGAGGCCACATATTCCTATTACAATACCCATTGCCACACAGTAGTACAGATAGTGATGTTGCTGCCCATAGGTGAAGCATTACAATGCAATACCCTACTATGCATGTGGCATGTGGATTAGATGCATATCCCTGTAGTACTACTGTTGGGATATACAATGGGTGGTATCGCAGTCATGGCTAATGTGTGATGGTGGGTATGTCAGAGTGTCATCAATGGTTTCAGAGAGTAAAATATCCACTGGGGGACATGGGTGCTGTGTACACTGACATTACACCAAGGTACACTCGTTATATGTCCCATGTACCATGTTATGGTTATCACTGTCACCATCAACCATACAGCTAACTGATACCACAATTCAGGCCTGTTATGCATGTGCTGTGTGCAGACTAGCTATAACACATTGGACACATGGTCAAATTAGTTAGCAGCGATAGGCCCAGGTCACTCAGACATGTGTCTGCCTGTTATGTGTCTGTTAATGTGTATATGAAGGTATGTCACACTATGTATTGTCCATATACACCCATTACATCCCCATTAGCATACTGTACATGTCTGGGGATGTTCTGCATGTAACATGTAACCTGGAACACACCTCACCCTAAATGCTGTGTGGTGTGTGCAATGAAAGCCACACACTTCAGTATCACTACATACCTAGGTAGGGGACTAGTCCCAGTGTTACCAAGTAAGAGTGTGCATGTATGTGCATGGGTCTACATCAGGTTGCAGATTATACACGTCCCAGTGGGTCACCTTTCCATGTGGCACAGGCAATAACTGTTATACAAACCTGTGACATGTGTTCAACTGTACCCCAGATATGCCACAGCCATGGTGTCACCACAGTGCCATACCCCATTGTGGAATATGACTGCAGACCATCCTCATGCTGACACATGTACACCTACAACACAAATGGATAACATTATAGAGACCACAATCAACCAGTGTTACTAACAGCTATAATGCATTATTGCTAGATGGCTACACTACCTGACATATATGCATTACACTTTACTCCTGACAACATTTTACACTGCAATACTGTGGTACATGGTAGTACAATCATTGTGTGCATCAGAACCATATTAGCTTGTCCCCGCATCGATGGTATGGGTGACAGGGATATAGCACAGGTATCATCATATGCACAGGGTGTGTTGTTGGTTTGCCAGAGGCTGAGGGTGGGCCATATATTTGACACCATGTGTGTGGGTGAGGGGTGTAATGAGGTGAACTTGGCATGGTGATGTGGTGTGTGTAGGTATGGGGTTACCCTAGGTGTGTTTGTATAGTGTGTGGGTATGCATACACACAGTTCTGCCATGTGGCTGCCCTACACAGGTGTTTATGGACAGCTGCAGACCATACCAGGCAGGGTGTGCAGTTTACTTCCTCCGGCCATGGACACATGGACTGTGCCTGTCAGGGGTTTTATGGGCACGTCCAGGTACAGGCCTTGATGTGCTACTCTCACCTGATGATGACAAATGTCCACTGGAACTAGGTCCCTCCTGTGACTGGCCAGGACCACGTGATCGTGGCCTGCTGTGCTGTGGTGTGGACAGCACCCTCCCAGTGGTGGGGCTGGTACTGCCACTACGGGATCCCCTTGGTGTCCTAGCATGTCCACATTGACTGCCAGCTGTTGGCGTTGCTGGCCTATGTCCATGCGGCCATTGCAGCACTCCCACTATATGTTCAAGAACGGACAGACCACGGTCGATGAGGGCTATCATCTCAACAGACCATCTATCCATGAGCTCAGTTAACACATGGATGGCACCAGACAGTTCAGGGGAGTTGTCACTTGCAGATGTTAGAGCAGCCCTCTGCAGCCTTGAGGCCCTGTCTGGTGTAACGTTCCATATGTGTCTGCGGTGCCATGACAGCCCAAAACATGCACCTGCTGGTACCAGTTCTGTCTCATCTGCCAGGGGCATGATGACCAGCAGACCTACCATGAGCACCCTGGGACATCTGCCTATGTGGTACCCTGCTGGATATCCAACTATGCCTGCCGCGACAGAACACAGTAGGCATGGTTACCACACTTTCCTGTGTACTGCCATCAAACACCAGCTGTCCCTCCGCTATGTCCACTGGTGAAGGAGTATGTATAGGCACTGAAACTGTGTGTTGGGTTGGCTAAAAGGGGATGTCACATGATGGCGCTGTTTCAGCCGCTGACAAACCCACCTGTGCCTCAACAGTACTATCATCATCTTCGGTGTCTGTATGGACACCAACATCAGGTTGCATGCAGGAGGGACCCTGACCCACCTTGCCACCTGTTGGTGAAAACAATAGACGCACCTTAAGACCTGTACAGCATTGCATAACAGTACACACACACACACACACACACACACACACACACACACACACACACACACACACACACACACACACACACACACACACACACACACACACCACCTGAATACCTACCTGTTCATGAATTTACAGACAGTCCCACATATATTCCCTTGCGTTCCACATCCTGCATTACACTTGGTCACATACACTCATTGATACTACTCATTAACGTATCAGCTCTCTAAATGCCTAGGCAAGGGATCACAACACAAGACCTGTTACTCCATTACCTGCCTGACCTGAGTGGAGTAGTTTTACATGGCCTCACTGCTGTCATTCAGTATTCACCCTGTGTATGTCTGGACATCATGAGCATGGCCCCTATATGTGGGAGTTACTATGTTCACTCTATAATATCACGCGCTGGAGTGTCATTTGTATGTACTGCTCAGTACATGCCAGATATGCTACTCAATCAGCCTATCATGTGACAACTGTAATATATGGATACACTCCCTGGTGTTGACTAGTAATTCTGCAATGCATCGGTTTTGTTGCATACGTGGGTTGTCAGTCACCTCTCTGCTGAATGCAATATTAAGACTATACCTGGTGTCTACCTTCCCTCTCAATGCCTGTTCCATGCTACAGACCTTATTATACTGTCAGCTGTCCTGTGATTACATACATGACAAGTATTCCTGGTGTGTCATGTGGCAGTCCATGTCCATGTACTGCATGATCCCAAAGGGATGTACTGCTGTATGAACAACCCAACAATCACACATGTGCATACATGGACACCCACACAAACACACATACATGTACACATGCAGCCTACATGCATCTACCTCCCTCCACTTCACCAGAGTGACCCTACAGACAAACTAACCACCCACCAGGATGCACACACACACATACAGGTGAGGTTGCACAATGATAGTACACACAGTCCTTCTATTACCCATCTGTCGACATGCATAACATATGGTACACAACAGCATGCAGTGCAGCTATAGTCAATCCATGCTAGCAACAGTATACATGTGTGTGATACATGTGCTGTGTTACTAGGTGATGCCCCTTCCCCTGGTTACCACTGCACCCATGTACACAGTATTGCTGTGCAGCTGTTCTTCACCCTGCCATGTACTGTGCACCACACCTCACAGGTGTACAACCCATTGCTGAATGTGTAGTACTGTGTCAGTTATGTCAGCTTTAATGCTCACAGCCCCTGTGTTTTTCAGCAACACATACCTGGGATATGTGGACAGATGTCATTTGTGAATGCCTGCTGTCTGATTTACAGCTCTCAACATCAGCAGACCATGTATAACCAATCCAATACTATTACACTGACAACCATCAGAGCATACCATGGCTATGGGGAGTTTACACACCCTTATTGATATGATGCACCCTTCCTTGATCTGCCATGGGACCACATCACCACATATATTAACAGTACATGACCTGATATGTGACATATGTCCTGTACTTTCACATGCAGTGTCTACAGAATGTGTTAGGTGTGCGGATGCTGACCACGATGCATACACTCCATGTGGGCATATGTGTGCACACCCTTATCATGATGGTTTGTTGCACCTATTGTTATGTGTACTACAGCAGTCACTACTCCTGGCAGGGATATACTAGCATGGGCCATCTGCATTTGCCAGTGTATGTTCAGTCTGCCCTACACATGTCCCCCTAATCTGCATGATTGCAGGGTCTACTCATGTGCACATCCCTTTGTGTTCACACACTGGTGTCACTATTGCTGTGAGGTTAGGGTTACATCTGCCACGGTTCCTGAACCTGACTATGTTCAGATACAGCCATTCTTAGCATCCTTAGCATCCCTGCTGCAGTGCACTGGTGTGTCATGCTGACACCCCCCCATCTTCAGCCTTTTTTCAGATGCTTGACAAGTAAGGCCTACACATGTGTGTCAGTTTGCAGTGTCCCATGCACTGAACACCACATGTTACAGCCTAGTACCAGCTGATAATGTTGACCACAGTAATACGTTATGCCATAGTGTAACTTTGCAACAGTTGCCATTGTCCTACAGGTACATACACTGGTGTTGCACTGTATACGGGTGATGTATCAAACATGTCCCTACTGTAAGCCATGTCTCCTACCATTTTGTTACTCCCAGTGGACACATTCCACAATGACAGGATGTTAGGTATCTTGCAGGTGTCTGACATACCCTTCCAATACCCCATCATGGTCACCACTGTGATGCCATGCATTTAACAGCAAAAATATATGCACATGTACAGCATGCATTCTGTGTAGGTGTGTTAGCTGTGTGCATGGAATATACCATAGCCATTACATGCCCAGTGTATTGGCAAGCATCAACATAAACCATACTCACCAGCTACAGATTGCTGCCTTGGTGGTATACCAGAGGGACCTACATAAGAGGGTGAGAGATGCAAAGTCAGTGGCCACACCTGTGGCATTGCTACAGGCTGGGTGCAGCATTACAATACATCAGCAGTACATGTCCACAATACTACCACATATACACATCTGTTTATCACTACTATGCAGCAACAAACTATATCTATAACATGTCAGATATGCATGACCTACCTGTACAGATGCAGATGTATACTCAACAGTGGTCTACTGATGTGCCCTGTGGCCTTACCTGCACATTCCTCAGCTGGTGTGTGGGTAGTACCCACCTCCACAATGGTGTCCGGCAGTTGTTGGCTATGTGGACGGGCAGGTGCCATGAGGCTGGCTAGGAGCTCCTCCACACGTGTCAGGGGGATGGATGGCATGGCCCCCCATGTTGCTAGGTGATTCCCCCAGACTGCAGCAGCATGCCGATGGGCATTGTGAAGCAGGTCATAACAATGATACCGAACCTGCTCATAACTGCGGGTGTGCAGTCCAACATCATTGACCCTGTGGACTAGGTCATTCCACAGGGCAGTCCACTCCTGCTGATCATGGGCAGCCGAGCCAAACAAGACAGGGTAGTGCTATATTAGGTGGCTTACCACAATGTCATTCTCAGCAGCTGAGTAAGCTGGAAATCTTCCATGTGACATCTTGCCCGAAAGACATAAAGATGGACACAGGTGTGAGCAAGTCATGCAGAAAGGTTACCACAGTACTTAATACACATCACTGTCAACCCCCACCATATCAGCGACAACAAACTGTACACACAACTCAATAGGTATGGCTACAGCTTACCTATCAGTGGGGAAGATATTGTATTGTACCACACTTTGTGCAATGTGTTTGTAGCCATGTTTCCTGTGTGGACACTATCATTGCTGGCCTGTTACAGACTATTCACCTGCATGCCATTGTCAGGGTCACTATGGTTCCATATATGCCTGCGGTATGCTTACTATGTGGTTGCTGCACATCTGAAATTCTGTGTTATTGGAGTTATACATGCATGCTGTTGGACATGTTCCAGGATTGTGTAGACTATTACTACTCACATATGTTCTATAACAGTGACACAATAGCATGTTTATGTACTATTGGCCAGCAGAACCACCTCTCCAAACTCATCTGCCCATGTTACCAGGACACATCACATGTGGGACCCATCCTGGGGCCTCCTCATGTACTGGTCCAGGAATACCTTCAGGTGGTATCAACTCAGGGGGATGTTGCCCCCCCCACTGGCACACATAGACATGATCTTGTCCCCCAAGTTCAGGTCCAGGGTCTGTTCCATAATGGGCTCCACAGACACAAGTGGGATGTGCTACATCACCTTGAGGCAGCCAGTACACATTCACAGGGTCCACATGCTCCTCCTGCTCAGCCTCCAGGCCAGGCACCTTCAGGATGTGGACTGCTGTTGTGAGTAACAGTGGGTGGGAGGCTTGTTCCCATTGTGTCCATATTGGGGCCCATGGGGCATCCACATCAGAGGTGACACACACCAGCCAGGGTGTTTACCCACCACATGTGTCACATACCCCCCCTGGTGGCTGTCCTTTATATCTACCAACCCTGACCACCTCAGCAACTATACCTGCCATACTTCCCCATATTCCCATTCCATACTTCACAGACAAGGGCAATGTGGTCCCGACAAGGGGTTCACATGTGAAATACCCATCCACGTTGCACACACTGACAGCTGTAGATATCTGTGTGTATTGCTATGTGTGCTGTTACCTTGCACATAGCATGCAGCACTGTGGTGGTAATATAGGGGACATGTATTTACATACATATATGTCTGTGTCTGTGTTTATATATATGTAGACGTGCATTTAGGTATATATCTATATATGTGTAGATATATACAATGTTGTATATATGTGTTTATATAAATGTCTACACATGGGTATCTGTATATTTGTGGACATACATGTATATATATATATATATATATATATATATATATATATATATATATATATGTATTTATATATGTGTACACATATGCATACCTATATATGGGGTACATTTAGACATCAGGTCCACAGACTCACAACATCTTCCTGCACAGCTGCACTGTTCTGCTTTGCTGCAACAGAGACAGGTGCCACATATGGACACAGCCTGACATTAGGGGGATATATGTAGGGCCAGATTGCAGGTAACCCTATTACACACCTATGGCATTCCTGCATGCTACGATATAGGTTCACCTGAGTATCCTGCAAGAGGTGGGCTGTGAAACCCAGGTGTCCATCATTATGGCATTACTTCCACCACCAGCTATTGGCCACAGTAATATACATATTACCCATTACACAACACACACTATGATAGCTTACATGATATCAGTCAGTGCTGCTCTGCGCAGTTGATGGGTATGGCCCAGTACCCACAGGGAAAGACCCTATTGTCCTTAGCAGTTGTTCAGCTGAACATCATTACAGCAACAACACCTGATGGCACATATAGATCATTCCACATCATCTATCCTATTATTATGGACCATGTACTACAGTCAATTACATGCATATATACTTTACATATCTGTTCTGGGAATGATGTCTCTTCTGGATAGTTTGCTGGATGTTTTTTTTCTTGTGTATGTTTTTGCTTCTCTCTCTCTCTTCTCTCTCTCTTCTCTCTCTCTTCTCTCTCTCTCTCTCTCTCTCTCTCTAGATTGCAGCATGGATTTTATAGGTGATGCACATGATCAGGTGATGGCCTCTGCGTCATTCACTGTCCTCCACTTGCTACCTGCATGCAGCATGCGGTGTAGTACTTCCAATTACCACTGTTATGGCAACCAAATACTATAAATCCCTATATCATATTGGCGTGGTTCCTTTACCTTTCCTGTATGGTGGACATCCTTCCTGTGTGTGGGCAGCAGTGTTACAGACAGCAGGTAGCTATACCTCTTACAAGAAAACCTGCACGCTTAGGCCAGCTACATATTTGTAGGAGGTTCCAGAACTACAGACATAGTGTGGGTAGTGTTGTTGTATGTATTGTATAGCACCAGTGTTACAGGGTTTGTGTGTACACACTAGTTTAATTTGGAATGCAGTCTGTCTGCATAGCTCTCAACTGTGGGTCTATCCACTTGATGGCCAGAGGTGTGCCTATTATGTTTTTTCTGTCCACTACACAGGTCTTGTGTCAGAAATATCACTGGCAGTGTGTGTGTCGAGTGCTATCAGTACATGGCTACATCCATGCCTGTTTCTAACTTCATATTCCTGCCTAAGGGTATTTTGCAGACTATCCTGTAACACCAGTGATTTGCTTAGTGTATGACAACAGTATTTCACATATGGGCCTGTGTTCCAGCCTCTGTCCTCCACCTACATATCAGGCTTTGTACATATGACATGCTGTCAGGGGTTGTTATGTAGTGGGCTGTGAGTATATGTTTCCATTCCTCCCATTAGTCCACTGCTATTGTGGCCCCCACACATATTGTGGGGTTGGGTCCATACATGTGTGGGCTTCATCTACACAATACATGTGTGCCATTATGCACTTCAGAGGCCAGTGCATGTAACACTGGTATATGGCCCTGTATTATTCAGTCTAGGGGGGATGCACCATAACTAACCTAGGCTGTTACAACATGTGGGGGTATCAGGGGTAAGCTGCCTTAAGGTATCTGGATGTACATTACCATACAATTCACTTGGGTAAATGCAGGCCTACTGCTTCCTGCCATACAGACTGTTCTGTTTGTCAGTGTGATTGTGATGGTGTCAGTTATGCCTTGTTTTGTAACAGATACATCCCATTGTGTCAGCTGAGGTCTTTACCCCCTTGGGATTGTGTACAGAGTGTAGTTAGAGGCTGCTGGACTATACAGCAGCATTACTTACTATTGATTTAATTTTATCCTGTGGCCCTGTCTGTCTTTACTATTGTACTACTTGAAGGCCTCAGCCTGGACAGCAACATATGCAAACCTTTCCAGACTACTGTATTAATATAACTGTTTCTCAGTTGCATTACTCTGTTTCTATGTATGTCAGGGTCTAAACAGCTATATGACATGGCATATACAATTGTAATAGTACACAAATAAAGCTTTCCCATGTATGCAAACCTGTGTGTGGTGTTATATCCTTTGACCTCTCTGTGGGTATATGTTGCAGGCAACAATTGTCATTTGTATAGGTGGCTCATACAGTGTCCAGTTGGTAAGGTGGCAACTGTAGGCATAGTGGCTGTTCCGTATTGTGTGCACCTTCTGCATATGTATCTTCCTATACATGTCTCTCTGTGTGTATGTGTAGTTTTATATATATATATATATATATATATATATATATATATAGATGTGCATCCAATATGCAGATGACTCCACTATTATCTGCACAGCTACCTCTCAGGCTGTACTTCAGTCCCTTACACAAAAAGCCTTTAACACAGTTGAACAATGGTTCTCCCAACGCTGCCTACTACTCAACCCAAAGAAAACAAAACTTCTACTCTTCTCACCAACACGAAACCCATCCCCCCTACAGTTCTCTATTACCTCCAACAATAATATCAGTATCACTCCAGATACCTCCACAAAACTACTTGGTATTACAATTGACAATAAACTCAATTTTGAAAATCACATTAACTCTACTATAAAAACTGTGAACAAAAAAATAGGAACCCTATATAGAATAAAACCATTTCTTACCCCAGCTACAAGAATCACCCTAGCCAGGACCCACCTAATCTCTACTCTACTCTATGCATGTCCCATCTACACCAACCTGTCAAAAAAAAAACTAAATATACTAGCTACATCCTACAACAACATAGCTAGATTTGCAACCGGGTCTCCTTTTAGGACCCATCACTGCACTAACCTAAAACAACTTAGCTGGCTTGAACTTCCAAATCAGATCAAACTACAACAACTTATTATAACCCACAATACCCTGTACCAACCTACCAAAACTCCTATACTCACTAGCCTCATTACCCCGTACTACAACCTGAAACATCTATGCTCCTCTAATAAACTACTGATAAAAAGGACTATACCCAATAACTCTGCTGGAGATTGTTTATTCTCCAACTCTGTTGGGAAACACTGGAACACTCTACCCACTGATATTACATCCCTGATGTTTCCTCCTCTCTTCAAGAAAAGTATCAAACTGTACCTTAATAATAAATGGCTCTGCCCGTGTATTAACCCAGACTAGCCTGCTCATCTGTCTCCTATCTCTCTTTTCCTCTCTCCTTCTCTACCCAACTAACTCAATAATAATTTGGCTCTACCCCTGTAGAAACCCAGACTAGTCTGCTCATCTATCTCCTATCTCACCTTCCCTCTCCCCTTCTCTACCCAACTCCCCTATAGCTTGTTTTTCCTAAGTTCCACAACTATACATTTAAGACATGGAACTAACCCCGTGTATAGCACTCACTCATCTTAACTTTCTCTTCTTAGGTATTTTTCTCTCACCACTCCTTCTTAAAACAACTTCTAAAGCTGTTAGAAAACTATGGACTCCTCTTCTCATCCTGATCTATCTCTGACATCTGTCCTATCTTTACTTTACAGCTATCTCTCTTTATCCTATCTTTTATAATTCGTCACCTTCCTAATATTTTACTTTACAAAAAAAAAAAAAAAAAAAATTTTGACTATTTTGTTATTTCATAATTGCTACTCTTGCTTATTGCTTCTTATAACCTTATACAGCCTGTTTACTATGAACTATGTATGTTCTTTGTATAATAACCTGGAGCTTTTCTCCCCGGGCCTCTACTGAAAAAGGACATATATCCAGTTAGACTAGCCCGGTCAACAAATGTAAAATAAAATAAATAAATAAATAAATAAATGTGTATCAGCATATATTTGTCTGTGTATATGTATTTTAGAAATGTAGCCTGCTTCCACATTGTACATTCCTAAGGTAGCCAGACTGTACTGCATGATATGTTACTGATAGCCTCACATTATACAGGTGGAACGGTGTACTGTTAACATCTTGTGCCCATGTTGTGTCAGGTGCTGTTTATGGGATTTGCAACAGTTGGTATTGTATTGCAGGGCAGAGGTGTTTGGCTGTGGGGGGGAAATATCTATACATACAAGACTTATGTTGTTTGGGCCCACTCACCACCATTAATGGTGCATGTGGACATATTTGTTTTTCTATAGATATATGTCTGTATATACCTGTATAGATATATATTTATACTTACATATATGTTGTATCTTTCGGCTTCTCTCGGTTAGGGGTCGCCACAGCGGAACTCTGGTCAGCTAATGACTGGCAGTAGATTTATACGTGCCGAGTTGCCAGCCCATTCACGCATGTCTCCACACAAAAGACGCTCTAGCTAAGAATCGAACAGGACAAAGTCTTACTGTGAGGCGACAACGCTACCACAGCACCACCACCATATATATATATATATATATATATATATAAATATATATATATATATATATATATATAGACATATATATATATACATATATATATATATATATATATATATATATATATATATATATATATATATATAAATATATATATACATACACACACACACACACACACACACACACACACACACACACACACACAGACAAACACACACACACACACATATAGATGTGGACGTATATATCTATAGATGTATACATATTTATGTGTATATATATATATATATATACATATATAAATATGTTATATCTATTTAGTTATTTATATATATATATATATATATATATATATATATATATATATATATGTCTATACACACACACACACACACACACACACACACACATACACACACACATACATCTACATGTTTAAATAGATTTTCTGTACTGTTGAATGACTGTGCTGGATGATATGTTTGTGAAAACATCAGGGTTATGCATATCTGACATGGCTTGGTGGCAAATCACTTTGGCTATGGTGTGTAGAGTCCTGTGTTTGAGCCTTGCAGATGCTGTTTATTTTGTTTCTGGGCAGAACAAGGGCCATTGGATACAGAGTGGTTAAGGCACTTTTAAGCATTTGTAAGTGGGTTTACACGGGTTTGCGCAGAGGTAAGCACTGCTACATTTTGGTTACAGTTTCTTATACTCAGCTTCTAAATTGCTTAACCTGTGTAGGCATTGCAAACCCCTGTGCAAACAAGCTTAAACCTGCTTACTGCTGCTTAAAAGTGCTTACTCCGGCTTACCCTTGCACTAATTTCTTTAAAAGAAAAGAAAAAAGGGTTGATAGGAAAGTGATGAAAAAGGGGCACAAAGAGGGAAAGACAGTAGGGAAAATAGCTAGCATTGTGCAGGAGGATGTAGGGAAGGTCCATAGCTGCCCACTTCTTCTACAGCAACAGCTGTGCATATACACTGAATTTGGAGGTAGATTTGGACACTCAAAACCCTGAGAGAGGGCTGAGGACAGCAATAATATGTTGTGATGCCAATTAGACCAGATTACATGTGTCCAGTGGACATGTGTGCGAAATGGATAGCTATGTATGGGGTGATTTTTTTTTTTGGGGGGGGCAGATTTCCCTTTTGTTTTTTTTCAGGTGAGAGTGGGATGTTGGGGAGGGACAGTAGGTATATTTGGGGAGGTAGGTTGGGTAGGTTAATAGACAAGACAAGTAAGATGCATACATGGGCAGTATATGACACATGTGGGGGGTAAACACCTTGATGGGGAGGGGTGTTGGGAAATCGGAAGCCCATGAGCCCCCTAGTAGAAACAGTGGGACTGAGGTCCCCACCCATAGGCAGTCACCACTGCACCTTCACAGCCCTGAAGGTGGCTGTGCTGAGGGCTGAGTCGGAGAGCCAGGCCAACCCTCTAGTTGCGACACATGGCCCTCGAGCTGGCGTAGCAGATCTCCAGACTGCTGACTGAGCTCGCTACTCACCACGACCCGGACCTGGCGATGGGTGACAGGTTCCTGTCTGCACCAGCTCCCGGAGGGTCAAGCCCTATCCCCTGAGGCAGTTCCACCCAAAGGTGGTACAAGACCAATGGACAAGGAGGTCCCAGGTTGGGCCCCAGATGTGCTGATGCCACGGCCAGCTGAGGTGGGACAGGTGGGTCCGCTGGGACCCACATTCCCCTATGTGCTTAATGAGTTTATGGTTTATCAACATATGTGGGTTAGTAATAGCAACACATTCCGGGATTAGGTATAACAGCATGCATAGATATTCCCATTAACCCAGACACCAGATATGGAACAGTTGCATAACAAACAGAACACATGCATATATGGTACTACAGTGGTAATAACAACAGCATGCAGGTACATTGATGGCACCTTCAACCAGTGTTGGAGTATTTCAACATAGCACATGCATAGAAACAGATTTAAATAATTATCAAACAATAGGACATATATCGCAACATGACAGTGAAGTCATCACGTACCAGTTGAGGTGGGCATTTAGTGTATTGTTGGAGATATGGTGGGGGGGGGGAAAGATGTCAATAAACAACTAGTATATTCCTGTAGTTCACATTACTTTCCTAGTCATTGCTGTTATCTGTACCTTACAAGTATTGCTACACTACCCTATTGCCTTAGTTTGGATAGTGATATGGCTGTTGACATCTACATACATGAACTGGTTTTGTCTGCAGTATACACCTCTTACCTGGTATATCTGTGGAGGAATTGTCTGTTAACAATAACTAACTGTTTCTACACATACTCCCAAATTCCAGGTTGATGATATGCACATACCTGTCCATCTCTTTTTGCACAGACTCTGGCCATATCTTGACCACATGCAGGTGAACCGGGACATATATAGACTATTGTCCTCTTCAACCTTTAGTGACTTAAAACACTCTTATACAGAATTTCCTAGACAGTTATATTATGTAGCACAGTGTGAGTGACGGTGATCAGTGATACCTTATTATTCAGAGCAACTGCAACACTCACAATGCCATACAATACCAGAGTAAACAGTGCCAGTACAGGGTATCAAGCTTTTATTTCTTGGCACAGTGTTTGTATCTGACGTACCTGTGGGAGGAATGTTTGTTAGCACTACCTGAATGTTGCCACACAAAGTACCAGATTTCACATTAGTATTATGCACTTACATCTCACTTTGTTACTAAACACACTCTGGTCACAGCTTGACAACATGATGGTGTAGATGGGACATATTTGGCTTATTACTCTCATAACGGTTTGGGGAGTTGCTACAGTAACCGGTTTGTTCTTATAGATGAGTGACAATCAGTTGTATGTCTTGTTTGCAGCCTATATATCTGGGATCATCCCACTGATTTCCCAGGGGGACAGGGTGACAGGCAGCACATATGGGCCAATATACTGGACATGCTGGACATATCTGTACAGTTGTGGGGTATGATTCTGTATGCAGACTATGTCCACTCTCAGGATTCAGACCATGGCTGTGTCTGCTAACACTAAAACACTGTCCATCACAGTTGTGTATGCTATATGGATATTGCTGTATATCTCTAATCTGATTTCTGTGTATAATTCTCCTGTGGTTTTACATTCTGACCTTGTATTACATCACACTTATACAGGATTTCCTAGACAGTTATATTATGTATCACAGTGTGGGTGACAGTGATGAGTACTACCTTATTATTCAGACCATCTGCAACACTAGCAATACCATACAATACCAAAGTAAACAGTACCAGTACAGGGTATCACTCTTTTATTACTGGGCACAGTGTTCATATCTGAAGTACCTGTGGGAGCAATGTTTGTTAGCAGTACCTGACTGTTGCCACACAAAGTACAACTTTTACATTAGTATTATGCACTTACATCTCACTCTGTTACTGTACACATTCTGGTCACAACTTGATAACACAGGGGTGTAGATGGAACATACTTGGCTTATTACTCTCATAACAGTTTGGGGAGTTGCTTCAGTGACTGGTTTGTTCTTATAGATGTGTGACAACCAGCTGTATTTCTTGTTTGCAGCCTATACGTCTGGGATCATCCCAATGATTTCCTAGAAGGGGCACAGTGACAGGCAGCAGATATTGGCCAATATACTGGACATTCTGGACATATCTGTACAGTTGTGGGGTATGATTCTGTATGCAAACTTCTATCACTCCAAGGATTTGAACCATGGCTGTGTGTGCTAAAAATACAGCAGTTCATGCCTCAGTAGTGTGTGATATTTGGATTTTGTTGTCCGTCTTTTCACTGTTTTCTGTCTATGTCTCTCCCAGTTATACTAGCTGACCTCTGGGGATTAAACCAGTCATATACAGACATTCCTACACATTTTTAATTTATGTTGCACAGTATGGGTAACAGTGCTTAATACAACAGTACTATTAAGTAATTGCAAATCTACATTACCAAATTATACCAGAGTAAACACATGCAGTCCAGCAGTTAGACCTTCATTGTCAGGCTGTTCTGCTTTCATTTATATACAACCTATATGAGACTCTTCCTGCCATATTCTCTGGTGTATGCAGTACTTGTCTTATACAATACAGGTTTTATACAGGCAATTGACTTACCAATACAGTTAAATTTATTTCCTATGACAGTACATGCAAGAGTATTACTAACCTGCCTCATGTCGCAACCTCTCCAAGCAACAGCCATGGGCCTCGTGGTTCACAGCCCACTCACTTGCCACTGTGGAAGACATAAGAGGAATATTTAGCCATTTTTGTTGTTGTGTCTTTCGGCTTATCCCGGTTAGGGGTTGCCACAGCAGAACTCCGGTCCGCTAATGTTTGATAGTGGATTTTTACATGCCGAGTTACCAGCCCTGATGCACAACCTTCAATGAAGGCATGCCCATTCACGCATGCCTCCACACAGAAGACGCTCTAGCTGAGAATCGAACGGGACAACATTTAGCCATACCTATCCATAATATACATGACCTGGCAATTATTAAACAGGTAGTGGAGTGATACTTACACACTCCTGGGACTTCCCCTGTCATCCTAGCCTCTTGGATCCACTGATCCAAGAGATCCCCCTTTCACCGCTTCAGGTTGGCATAGTGATGTCTGACCTGCTCACCAATTCAGGGTATGCCAGTGGCACTGGTGAGGTCATGGGCAAGACAGTCCCAGGCTTCCACTTTATATTGGGAACCCTGGTACTGGCCCTGCAGCAGTCTCTGCTCATAGTCTTTGACAAGGAGTCCTGCCATGATTCTGGACTCCTGGATGCCCCAGAGCTGTGCCCAAAAGCACACTCCCTCTCCCATTCCTGACATGGTGCCTGCAAGGGGAAGCGACAACCAGTTATGAGATGTATTCCTGCCTGTTGGGTTTAAATAGGGCCAATTTCCTGCAATTTGCCATGATTGGAAGGTTTTGAAAAGGCTAAGCTATGGGCAAACCTGCTTACCTAAGGTTGGCATTGTTTAAAGGGGTATACCAATGGGCAAATTGAGTTAGCTGGCCTTCACATTGCTTACACCTACTAAGCTGGCCTGTGCAATGCTTAGCATTGCTTAATATTTACTTTGCATTATATTTGCTTTTTGGCATTGATTTATTATTCATTGCATGGTATATATATGTCTGGTATCCAGGATTCATGTGTGCATACACTGTATGGGGTCCTTGTGTTTAATAGGGGATTTAAACACTCTGTTACAGTTACACCTCACATCTGGGCTTACTTCAGTACTCTAGTTCACATATTTATGTTATGTAGTAGGTTATAGAACATATGACTGTATACTGATTCCTTTCACATGTTCAGTTTGATTTTACTATAGTGAGGATTTGTTTGCTGATACCTCAGTCTTATGTACTGCTGTGATGGCTTGGTGGTTAACTACTGTGACTATAGTGTATAGGGTCCTGGGTTCAAGACCTGTGAGGCTGTTTAATTTGTTGCTGGGCTGAGCAGCAGCTGTTGGATACAGAGTGATTAAGGCATGTTTAAGCACTTGTAAGTGGGTTTATATGGGTTTGTACAAGGGTAAGCAATGCTAACCTCCGGTTAAATATGCTTACAGAGAGTTAGCTTCAAAATTGCTTAACCTGTGTACGCATAGCTTACCCCCATGCAAATGGGCTTAAAGCTGCTTACTAGTGCTTACATATGTTTACTCCCACTAACTACTGCTTAATAGTGCTGACACTTGCTTACTAGTGTTTACTTCTGCTTACCACTGCACTAATTTAGACAGTAATGTCTAATGGTTCTTGGAAAAAAGGTGGGGGATTTGGAATCTGTATGGAGTTATCATTCATTACACATTTTACCTTCCATTTGTATCGCTGATTCCTGTGTACATATGCTGTATGGGCCACATGTGATTATCTGTGGACTTTGCAACATTATGACACTGACACCTCACATCTGCATTTAATGCAGTACTCCAGTTTACAAATATATGTTATTTAGTAGGTTATGCAACTAAAAATATTGGTCATAATGTGATTTGACATGAAAAATGGAATGTGCTACTGTGGGACTCAAACCGGGAATTACTGTTCATAAGGCAAATGCTCTGCCCACTACACTATTGCTATAATTCTTCATTTGCATATATCTTGCTTTTTATCCTCTTCTGCCATTTAAGCTGCATTAACTGCAGCTAAGCAATGGGCAAACCAATGCACCTACGGTTAAATTTAATCTGTTTCATAAAAAAAAGTATCTTTATATTTTTTTGTGTTAACTATTGCTTTTGCATACGTGGGGGGATGTTGCTGGGGGTATGCATACACCATGAGCGGCCTTGCTCATTCTTTTAGGGCTTTCTGCTGTTTTTCATTGCAGGAGTGTGTATATTCTGAGAGCTCTGCTCTCAGACACGCCCCCTGCACTCTTATACACTCCGTGTAAGATTAGGAGCTCAGGCAGCACACCTACATTAATATGCATGGAGCGCTGCCGTCCTGTTCCTAAATGGCTGCTTCTATGCAGGACTTAGCTAGTCCTGCACAGAAAAATAATAAATCTGGGGGGATGTGTCTCAAAGAGCTGTGCTGTATTTATTTATTTAATATTTGCTGACCAGGAAAGTCTAACAAGGACAGAGCCTATTTTTAGCAGAGACCTGGAGAGAAACACTCCAGATGCATGTCTCTGTAATGGGAGGAAACTGGAGTACCTGGAGTAAACCCACATGAATGCAGGGAGGACATGCAGACTACACATAGAAGGCACCCCTGCCAAGAATCGAACCAGGGAACCTCTTGCTGTCAAGAGACAAAAGTTGTTTTACAAGCTGGGCTTCTTCTTCTCTATTACCCTGTCCAAAGCATACTGGAAGAGTACAATCTGCTCTAAGGTAATGCAGCAATAGGGTCTGACACTTAAAAGTAAACACCAAAGACATAGGCGTATATACTCCTGCA
The DNA here is from genome assembly GCF_019279795.1 of Protopterus annectens. NCBI lineage: Eukaryota > Metazoa > Chordata > Ceratodontiformes > Protopteridae > Protopterus > Protopterus annectens. The sequence goes on along the minus strand of NC_056727.1, from coordinate 247,927,855 downwards.
ATGTAAAAAGGCTTCCCATTACCAAACAATCAGCAGAAAATAAAATCTGCTTCTTATGGACCCTTATACCTCTCCACCCAGGAAATCTGGACAAATCCATAAATAAAAGTTGGACAAAGGTCCTAAAACAGGGACAATTTTTGAATATTGCTCTTGCAAACTTAAAAAGTTGATAGAATAAGCAGGTTTTGCATTAGCATGAATTTTCTTTTTTTTTTTTTTTTTTTACTTAAAACAGTAACATGAATTTTCTGAAGGGTATAAAGTCCAAAATTCAAATGTCTGTCATCATTTTCTAACTTCAGTCATTAATGATTCACCACTAATTTGCCAGAAAACCACAACTTTATTAAAAATGGGCCAAAAATATGGGGAAAAATCTGGACATTCTTTGAAAAATCTGTGCAGTTGAGAGCTACGTCAAGCCTACACTGGAATTTTAATATATAAAAAAATAAATAAATAAAAGTGACAACTTACTTTCCTGGGTGCTGCAGCCATTCAGGTCCCTTGCTTCACTGAAGCAGACCTGCTTGACTGTAGCTTACTGATAAATAAAAAAAAAAAAGCGGAAAAAAGTTTGTGATCACTCAGTGATGTCACACAGCCATGAAGATGTCCACCATGAGGTGCAGAGGAACAAACAGAGGAAATGGAAAAACCTGCAGCTGGTGCATGGAGCCCTCATTAGCGGGGGAGATAATCGGGGGGGTCCCCATGGCAGTGAATTTTGCAAATACCTAACGCCTGCTATGAGAGTGGGATAGCTTAAATGGATATACCTGGAACCATAAGCAATCTTAACAAATGATGGTTTATTGAAGGTAACTGTGCTAGTGCATAGAAAAAATGCTTTCACCACCCAGGCTTCTTCAGGCTTAGAGTAGATTTCTAATTTCAGGTTAGGCCTTGTATACTTTAGCTAATCAGCTGACTTCAAATGCTGTCACATGATCTGTGACATGATCTTACGAATTAAACTAACAGCTGATTTCAAATGTCATACGACACATTGGATGAAGCTATTTCATTGTAGACAAAGTGCTTATGTAACATACAACATGCTTCAATCAAAAGTAATAAATATATAAAATATATGAAAAAATATATAGAAAAACAAAAATAGTTACTACATATTTAAAACTTAAATGTATGTAAAAATAGTTTATTTTATATATATCTATGCTTCATTACCCAAAACTGGCTTGATAGATCCAAAATCACATGGGATGGTTTTAAACAAACTGCTATTAAGTATATATTAACACATAAATTATTTATAACCAACCTCTCTAAACATTCTAGTATACCAATTACTGGAATAAACTGACTGTATCCTTATAATATAAATCCCTAAAATTAAATTATCTTTATGCTTCAACACTTCTAAATACTAATCCAAACTTATGTCATGTTTTTTCTTACCTTTTTATAATATTTAGTCTTTCTCAAAATTACTGTTTTTTTCTCCTTCTTCTTTTTAAATGTGACTTAATCTTATCTTTTTGGGCTTTTAGCATTTTATTGATTACATAGCACTTTGTGTCTATAGTTTATGCTATTTTGTGCATATATTATTGCCTTTACTCCCCATTATATTTTTATTCATACTGTATGTCACTCTCTTTTAGGTAATCATTTTTGTTACTGTTGTTAAAAATTTGTAATACAAAATAAAGATTTTTGAAAAACAAAACATTGGTTAAGAATCAGTACAAGTTATATGACAATCATTTTATATTTATAGAAATTTTAGACAGTAGAGAAATCAAAGATAAGCTAATTTAATGCAAACAGGAATTATAATATGAAGTGAGAGAAAAGCAAGCTTATGGTATATTTAGAGAAAAAGGCAGGGAAGAAAATTTGATAGAAGTAAGAAAGTAAGTGAAGAAGGAAGAGTAAGGAGATAAAGGAATGAAAAGGTACTTGTTCACATTTAGGGATCTAGTTCATCCTTATCATATGCTTTTTCATACTAGGGCTTCATCATAATGTTTTTATACCTGAATTTTGCATTGTATTTATGTCTTATGGAAACAGATGCCTTGATGCATGCTTTGAGGTGAACATAGAAATTATCTGCAAATGTTCCTGCATTCGTGATGGGGTCATTATTGTGAAGAGAGCATTTAATTTCATCACATCATCAATTAGCTGGATTGGGATTGCTTTAGGGTGGTCATTATAGCAATAACCCATGCCTGGGTGTGGGTAATGCTGGATTTACCCACGGTTGGTGTGGTTTGGTCACGAGGGCAAAGCCAGAGTGACCAAACAAAGCCAACCGTGGGTAATCCAGCATTACCCACACCCAGGAGTGGTTATTGTTATTATAATGACATTATTTAAGAAAAAAATAATTAATTTTCTTAAATAATGGCATTGTATACGCCTCCTTGCTGCCCTTCTGCAGCTGTCTGGTATTCTGCGGCAGTTCTGATGTACTGCGCACGCATGCCTACGCAGTACATCAGAGTGGGCAAAAGCAACGGAGAAAGCAAGATCTCCATTGCTTTTTGCAAACTGTCTCGCTATGTTAAATTCATTTAACATAGCGAGAGCATTAAAAAGCAACGGAGAATCTCTGTTGCTTTTTTTAATGCTGTCTCGCTATGTTAAATGAGTTTAACATAGCGAGACAGTGTGAAGCAACGGAGATCTTGCATTCTCCGTTGCTGTAAAAAAAAAAAAGAGTTATAGTAATGAAAAAAGTCCGGTTGACCGGACCTTTGTCCATTACTATAATTCTGATTTACAACGTGCACGCTGACCAATCAGCGTGCACGTTTTTTGAATATTAATGGGGGGTTGTTGTATAATAAAGAGGTTTTTTGGCTAAGTCATATTTTATCCACTTTGTGAGTTTTACTGAACAGTAGTTAGATTTGACCAGTGACATAGTAACTGCAGATGGTGAGTATGAAGTGGTTATGTTGGTGAGAACCTGGTTCATTATTTGTGAACCCCAAGTTCTGACATGACTCATTTGGTCTAGGGAGCTGAAATTAATGAAGTCCATGAATCCTTGTATGCATTTATTTGAGGTGGTATAGGTTTCCCAGTTAATGGAAAGATAACTGAAGTTTTCCAATATAGTAGTGTTAGGCTTGATAAGGAGGGATGCCATTTTGTTTAGTTATGTCTTGTGGGATGCAGGTGACATGTAGGGGATACAGTAGTTGCGTATAATATCATATGGAATTCTATTTAGTGGGAAAGGCTATAGAGGACTTCAAAGTCTTTGTCCTGACTTATAAGTCTGGAGGTGAGAATACAGAGACTTCCATACCAATAAAACCATTATTGAATCTTGCACTATGGGGGTGTTAGCACTTTTCTGAAACTATGTTTCAGAAAATATGCAGACATTTGTATTTACAAGAGTATGGAATGCCTGTAGAAGGTGCAATTTCTTGTTTAGGCTTCAACCATTAAGCAGTGCTACCTTTATATAATTTTGATTTTGTTTGGCTATGTAAATAATTTGAGCAGTCTGCCCTTTTCTAAGACAAGGAAATAGGCAAGAGGAAAAAGACATGGCCAATATACAGAAGCCATAGGGAGTGAGATGCAGGTCTCCCCTTTCAAAGTAGCCAGGGTTGTCGATCACTGACATATATTGGCTTCCTTTAGAATGACATCAATAGCTGAGCCAGAATTTAAGACAGTTATCTTTTCTTTATCAAGGCAATAAGAGCACTGTAAACCAATAATCCAAAAGAAACCGAGGCTGAAGTAAAAAAAAAAATTTTGTTATTTTAAATGTTTTAAGTCATTGGTGTGATTCGGAATATAATTACATTTTTTTACTTCAGCCTGTTCGGTTTCATTTGGATTATTATCTTTTGTTTATATCGTGGTATCATTCTTGGCAATGGCAGTCCACTCCTCAGTGCTATTTTCATAACACTTTTAGATGGATATTCAGAGAGCTCCATCATGTCCTTTGTATGGTTCAAGTCATTCTCCCCCGTGTGCTCAATTACCATGTCATAATTATAATTAAGATAAATGAACATGACCACCCTAGGGATACTCTCAATCCTGGTACCATAGAGGCAGATAACCATCACTCTGCCCTTGCTCAGCCTGGTGAGTGGTGCATCTGTGTGTCTGATTATGAAGTCACTTATGTGTATTTCATCTTGCTGACTTAAGAACTTTGGCTTACCAATTTTTCTGCCTGTTGAGTGACCCCTTTTTCTTGTTTTGTTTTCTGCAGTATCTATGTATGTTCTTTTCAGAGGTCTTTGTGGTTTATGCAAGGACGTTTTAAGTACCTCAGCATAAGAAGACTTGTTTATTTGGTTAGAACATGGCGGGCTTGGTTGTGAGGAGTGCTTTTTGGAACTGACAACATGATTGTTATGGCCTACAGTCACTGAAGGGAGGTCGGCCATTGAGAGCAGCAGATTCTTGCACTGATCACATTTGGAATCATTTACAGGTAGAATCAAGCAGTTGTCAGTGAACATGAGGTAGTTTTTGCATTGTCTCATTGTTCCTGTCACTATTAGCCTGACAGCAGATGGTGACACAAACTATGAATTTATGATATATATAGTGCCTGGGGAAATAATGAGCACTGATAAGTGTTAATGAAATTAATTTGCAACAAGGATCTATATATGTTAGAACACTAGGATAGACAGTGAGTCAAAGCACTCTAGTTACACAGTCATCTGCAGGAGTCACCAGGAGTGTGTAGGTGTGCACAATCGAATACTGCTGTCCTCTTAGTACAACAGCTATTCAATAGAAATGACTCCACTTCATAAGGATCTTTTACAGAACCAGCTGGTGTGAACACTTGGAACTGCTGTAAATAGTTCTCAACAATGAGCAACACTGCCTTGGATTATGCAACACTTTGCAGATGTAGTGGGGTTTGGTGCTGAGGTCAAGTCTGATATACCCACAGGTGTCCTCATGTAGATGCAGTCCAGCCAGTAGAGACATGAAGTCCACAGACACACTGAGTGAAAACAACAAAACTGAGCAAATAGATCTGTCAAAAAAAATACACTGCCCTTGCAGCCAGTAGCGAATGTCATCTAGAGCAATAGCAACACCAGATACCCCACCAGGAATAACTTGATAAGCAGGTTTTGAATGCAAAATGCACCATAGTACAAAATTGCAGAAGGGTCTTTAAATCAGTTCTAGCACAATGAAAGTTAAGTGCAAAAACAGAAAATTGTACTTGCCTGATGTACTGGGATTTGTTTCTGAGGTCTAGTTTGATTAAGGATCTTCAGATATCTTTTGTGTAGTCATAGTCCAGCAAAGCAGATCAACAAAGTCTTCAGATTCTCTGAGTTTAAAGAACAAAGCACATGGGCCAATAGTTCAAATTTATTTGACTTGTGAGTTTTGATTGCAATCTTCTGATTTATTTTTTTTTCTTTTGTCTTCAAAAAATGTCCTCATGTAAAAATGTACTTACAACCATGTAAACTAATAAAACAAGGTTTACCAGTCTATATTCCATTATAAAAATAAGTAATTTTCCTAATTATGCATTTCTACACTATTTCTTTAACAATGAAGTAGAATAGCTCTTTCATGTTCACTAAATGTGTTCTAACTAGGCAGAGACACAAACACTGTTAGTGAATGTAATGATAGATCTGTGGGCATACACATGATTTTGTCCCGGGAGTGAAAGCTGAAAATATCTCCAACAGGTGTTTTGTATCTTTTACGCAGTGTATGAAAATGCTATCCTACTTCTGGGATCCTTGTCAGCTAAGGGGTTAAGAAACAAGTTAGGAAGGGTGAGAGTGAGTGGGTCAGTATGTGAGTGAGTGAGTGAGTGAGTGAGTGAGTGAGTGAGTGAGTGAGTGAGTGAGTGAGTGAGTGAGTGAGTGAATGCTTACCATACTGGGAGAGGAGGTTGTCCACTCTACTACCACTGGTGAATGCGTGTGCAGGACATAGCACAATGGCTGTAGACCAACACATGGCTCCACCAATCCGTATGCATTCAGTAACACTGAAAGTAGTAGAGATGATCAATTGCATTAAAGCGAAGCATAGTGTAAAAGTATAAAAACTAAAGTGGGTGCATATGTCCAGCAGTAGGGTAGTGGATCAGGCCCAAAAAGAGAAACTCTACCATGGTTGCACCACAGTGGTTCACAATGTGCATTCAGATGATTGATGGGTAATAGGAAGGAAAAACAACATACAGAAGTGATATGATGGTTCAATTTAATCATGGAAGAAAAGACTTTATGTGTGGAACTGATTGGTGATACATTAGTGAGTATAAGATTGAGGAGACTGAGTCCTTAATAGGAAAGAAAATGATCTGGTGAAGTGATTTAGCATTAGTACAGATAACTAACTAAAGTGCATATTTGTTTTGGTGGTGTATGTTTTCTGGTTCATGGCATGGTATTTAAAATCACCCAGAATGATTGTATTTGGTGAAAAGATTAAGGTCACTAATTAGTTGAGGTGGGTTTTATGAGTAGTGGTAGACATAAATGGGGGATTTGTAATGATATGTTAGCTGGTCTTTTTTATTCAAACTAAGAATTCCAAAAGTTCAAGGTCATTATCTCACTATATATACCATGAGGTGATAGGATTTTGGATGAATATAGATATACTCTCACCCTTGCCATGATGTCTGAACAAATAATAAGCACTAAGATATAGTGTTATCACTCCAGTGGAAGAAAGTTCCAGTAAGTATGCAGATGTGCTTTTACTGAAGAGGAAGACTTCAAGGTAAGGTATTTGCGACTTCTAGTAATGAGCACTGCCAGCGGGATACAGGCCTTATTAAGGTTTGCTAAGTTGAAAGATCTGGAAGACTGATTTTGCTCAACAGTAGTCACTAAAAGGATAGAAAATATCTCAGCCAATATTCATGAATCTTAAGAGAAGAGGTCCAGGCAAGCTCCTGTGATGTAAGCAAGACTATTGCTGAAGTTGGTTATTTATTGCTGTTATTGTGGCATCATTCATAGTAATAGCAAAATGATACTCAAGATTAGCTTCTTCCCATCCTCAGTCACATACTTTGAGAGCTCAGCTATGTTTGCCCTCATATTACCTGCAGTACATAATCTAAAATCATTCATCCAATGAGGTGATGACCAGGTCATCTGTGTACTTGGGGTAAAGGATCTAAAGACCCTAGTGACATCACAAATCATAGAGCTCTATTCTGGTTCAGCTTGATGAGCAGGAAATATGTCTGACTACTGAGACATATCTTCTTGCATCTAATCCCTATTTTTATTCTCAAGAAGTGGGTCTCACATGGGATCTCTTACAACCCTGAAGCCAGAATGACTCACCATGCAACACACTGAGAATTCCAAACATAAATGTGTAATAGCATCTAGGATAGTTGTAGCAAATTAGATTAAGGAATCCTCCATTCAAGCATGCTTTCTAAGCATAGTTTTTAAATACCCAATCTCCTCCACTCATACACACACACACACACACACACACACACACACACACACACACACACACACCATCACCACTTTTGTTGTTTTGAGAATAGGACTCTCATACCATTTATGTGACTTTTAGAGTGAAGTGTTTCTGTTTTCATACATGTACACCTTATTGGTCACACCAGTGCACTGCAGTGTCAGAAAGTTCACTTTGTAAGGTGGGTTATCAACCATTTTTACCCATACCTAGCTAGTTTTGATGTCCCAGTAGTTTAAAGGTGATAGCAGTCTACAGATAAGTGTCACAGTGGTGCATAATGTGTAAAATTTGTGAGCTATGCTACCTTTTTCAGGGAGTAAATATAATACAATAGTACCTAGTATAACACAGTGGAACATTACAATTTCTAATGTTTTATGATACCTTTTTGAGTTTTAACCCATTGTAACTCTACAATTTCTCAATGTCAGTTATAAAACACGTTCAGCCCATACCCTTTTTACAGGCTCAAAGTTTAGTATGCATATTACAAAACAAACACACACACACACACACACACACACACACACACACACACACACACACACACACACACACACACACACACACACAGACCCCAGGAATCAGGAAACTAAATTTTCCATGCAGGAGCAGTGTAGCCAATCCTGCACGGAATATGGCTGCTGAGCGATCCAGGAACGTACAGTTTGGACGTGCACGAGGGTCCCTACACTGTTCCTGCACAGAAACCCATGTGGGATGCTAATTACCTCACTTGCTGGTGAAAACCATGCAAATGAGGTGAATTAGTAATCCAGGAAGCCAGTAGGTAACTGTGCAGGAACAGTGTAAGCTGCAGAAATGGATTTGGCTACTAGCCGAATACATTTCTGCAAAAATGAAAATGGAGCCATGACAGCTCCAATAAAAGCATGCACCCTAATCTGTAGGCATGCCAATGGCCAAATATATGGCCATTGGCATATTAAAGTGTTTAATTTTTTAAAAAATAAAAGTAGATTATTTTTTGGCCAATTTTGACCGCTTAAGCATAGGGAAGCGCCATGCAAATGGGATTGGGGAAAATTAAACAATTATACTATATGGCAAGCAGAATCAAAACAATGGCAGGGAACAGTGGTTGTTAAGGAGGAAGGCTCTTGTGTAGTGCAGAAACTACAGATTACGGCAGTGGGGTATGTTAATGAGGGGACTTATGCTGAATCACAAAATTCTTCTCAGTGTCACAATGGACCTAACCATGTAGATGCTATAACACCATTGGGTAGGCAAGAGAAGCAGCTAACATGAAAATGGGGTGTGTCATGCTTGCTGTAAACACACTGGAGCTCTGTTGCCTGGGTTTGTGCTTAGCTAAGCACAGCTAAGTGAGGGTGTGTGTCTGAGGCTGTATAGTCTTATTCCATGAACTGAGGAGCATATTCGCGCCCAGGGGAGGGCCATTTCTTGCTGTTTACACTAGCTAAACAGGTCTGGATGGCGCACTGAGGCTTAAACAGGAAGGATATATGGAAAAAAAAGGAAACAGCAGAACAAGGGAAATGCAGTACAAATAAGCAATATGGGATTCTGCAACCCACAATGGGCCATTGAAAGCACTAAATAATACAGCTGGCAGGTGGCTGCATAGCTGAAAATGGGAGGAGATGTAAAAAAAATAAAGGGCAACAGCACAATAAAGGAGAAATAAAGTAGAAATCACTAATATGGGACTCTTGCAACTCACAATGGGCCATGCAAAGCACATAATAATACAGATGACAGGTGGTTGCATAGTTGAAAATGGGAGGAGATGTAAAAAAAAAATAAAGGGAAACAGCACAATAAAGGAGAAATGAAGTAGAAATCATTAATATGGGACTCTTGCAACTCACAATGGGCCATGCAAAGCACAAAACAATATAGGTGGCAGGTGGCTGCATAGCTGAAAATGGGAGGAGATGTAAAAAAAAAATAAAGGGCAACAGCTCAATAAAGGAGAAATGCAGTAGAAATCACTAATATGGAACTCTTGCAACTCACAATGGGCCATGCAAAGCACACAATAATAGAGCTGGCAGGTGGCTGCGTAGATGAAAAATGGGAGGAGATGTAAAAAAGGAAATAAAGGACAACAGCATAATAAAGCAGAAATGAAGTATAAATCACTGATCTGGGACTCTTGCAACTCACAATGGGCCATGCAAAGCACACAATAATGCAACTGGCAGGTGGCTGCATAGCTGAAAATGAGAGGAGGTGTAAGTAAAATAATAATTAAAAAAGGGCAAAAGCAGAATAAATGCAATCATGCACAAATTGCCATGAATGCCTTTAAAGCTCCCAGTGGCCAAAGCAAACCCATGAGTAATATAGGTGGCAGCTGGAATGTATCATAGTCAGCCAATCATACAGGCAGCATCTGCAGCACAACAGTATAAAGTATGGAAACACCTTAAATTCTGTTTTTTCCCACAAACTCTGCACCATTGGTGTATACATACGGGGGGATTTTAACTGGAAAAATGTTAGGGGCTGCCATTGCTTTGATCCATCAGTATGTGCTAGAGGCTGATGGTGGAGAGGAGGATAATGCTGACAACCACCACAGACCAAGGAGGAGGAGAAGAGTGTTCAGACCCAGGGTAAACTACCAGGGGCTAATTGATCTTGAGATACTAGAGTGCTACAGGGTGGACAGAATGGTAGCCATATTTAAAACCAGATTCATAGTCACATGTTCAGTCACCTCACATGACACCATGTCACCTGATACAATTCTCATTTCTATAACACATGTACCTAAAAATTGTATAAACAATTGTGTAAAAAATGTATATACACTTTCCTATTGACTTAATAATCAAATTCATATGTACATATACAAATAATACATAAATATACATGAAAAAGCCAGCTAAAACATCCAAAAAAAATATTTGTTATTGTGTACATAAAAATTGTTACATGTCACTAATCAACCTGAATAAATTTCAGTTGAATGTCATAAATGCATGTACTTGTGTATAAGGGGGGGATTTGTGTGTATATAACAAACACAAAGAGTGCCCCAAATTATATGTCTATTCACCTGAGTATTAGACTTGTGCTCTTTGGCATGTGTCTTGAAACTGAGGAGTTTAAAACATTAACACAAGGCTAATACTCAGGTGAATAGACATATAGGCACTTTTTATACTTGTTATTATATACACACAAATCCCCCCCACCTTATACATAAGTACATGCATTTATGACATTCAACTGAAATTTATTCAGGTGTAACAATTTTATGTACACAATAACAAAATTTGTATATGTACATATGAATCTGATTATTAAGTCAGTAGGAAAGTGTATATACATTTTTACACAATTGTTTATACAATTTTTAGGTACATGTGTTATAGAAATGTGAATTGTATCAGGTGACATGGTGTCATATGAGGTGACTGAACATGTGACTATGAATCTGGTTTTAAATATGGCTACCATTCTTTTAACTAGTGTCTGATGAAGTTGAGTGTAAGAATACTTGATGAAAGTGCTAACCATAAAAGTTTAAGAATTACTGTTGCCTGCCTATTTTTTGTTGTTTTTTAGTAGTTTGTTTGCAGTTTGACTCTGCACAGGGTGGACAGAGACATACTTCAGCAAATTACCGAGCTGTGCCAGCCTCAACTCAGAGCTAGAACAAATAGAGGGGAACCCACCAAAGTATGTGTAGCCTTAAGAATTCTAGCTACAGGTACTTTCCAAAGACCCACTGGGGACAATCATGGGGGTCTCACAGGCATCTGCATCCAGGATACTCCACCAGTTCCTGGATGCCATGCTACCACATGCCAGTGAGCACATTTACTTCCTCAACACTTGTGAGGAGAGGAACAGCAATATGCGTCTCTTACACCATGTAGCAGAATACTCAAAGGTACTGGGTGCCATAGACTGCATGCACATCCACATCAAAGCACCACCCGGTGAACAGGGTAGGGTCTACATAAACCACAAGGGCTTCCTCTCGATCAACTGCCAGGTCATGTGCAATGCCCAGGGAATTATCATGAATGTGTGCGCTGGCAGCCCTGGAAGCTATTACGACTCCCACATCTGGCATTCGTCACAGCTGTACTAAGCATTTGCCAGTGGGGACATCCCATATGGCCATCTGGTGGAGGATACTGGCTGTGCACTGGAACCGTGGATGATGACACCCATCAGAAATGCACACACACCCACTCAAGAACACCATAATGATGCACACGCCCAAAACATGATCATTATAGAACATGTGTTTGAGATGCTCAAGTCACGGTTCTGCTGCCTTGACATATCCGGTGCAGCCTTGCAGTACTCTCCAGTCACATGTGCACACATGTTCATAGTATGTGGCATGCTACACAATATGATCTTGGAGAAACAGCTGCAGCAGAAACAGCACGGAGAAGGGCCACACAGCCCACCACCATTGCCAAGGTCCCCACAGGCACAGAGGGACTCACAGTGGGTGGCCTCAAGTCTGGTCCTGTAGGCAGATGGAGGCATGCCCAGTATGCCCTGGCCTTTGCAAAGAGGCAATGCATAGCATGCACACTGACACTGTAGGGACCCCAGGGACTGACCTCTCTCTGACTCGCACACACAGTAAAGTGGATGACACACACATCACATTACCTGTAACTTACTATGTATAGGCAGTGTACTATGTACATCCAACATAGGCGGCCCTCAAGCACCATCCTCACAATTGCTGCAGGCACAAGGTAAGTCAGTCTTCTTAACAATAAATGAATGGAGTAGTACATTTTGCTAGCATATTTATGGTAATGCTGCATGCATGCAAGGGAATGGGATGGCCTGCTGGGATAGCAGCACACAGCTGACAGCTATGTGGGACACCAGGAAATGTCTGGCCAAAACTGGCCTCCACACACTATGCTGTAGTACCCAAGGTGGCAAATCCCACAGCAGTATATGTGTGGGGACAACTAACTGTGGGTCATAGGTCACTGGCCTGGATGTCACGGTGGGGGTTCCATAACCACCCCTCACACCCACACAGCAAGTCAGCTGTAGAAAAACACAGAGAAATGTCTGGTAAAGGCACACAAATGGTGGCAATGTTGAGTTAACCCCCTACAGACTCACACAGTGATAGCACAGCAGGACCTGTAATTGCAGTAAGGCTATGAAGGGTAAGAAGTCTGAAACTGAAATGTATGCCAGTACAATCTGACCTGGGCTCTTTACTGATATGCCTCTAGTCCCCAAGACAGGGCACAATAATATGGTAAATGGAACCAAAATGTAAAGCAAATATCAGCGCAGTCTGTGCAAATGTGTACAGTTGGCAGGTGTGCCCCCCATATACCAACACAAATGCAGTAACATGTATGTTTTCAGGGAAATAGCAGCATAGCACACATTGGCAGGGCTGTACCAATACACATGAAAACATGTTGCCTGTCCACAATATGCAGGGGTCAATGAGCTATGTGTATGTGTGGTTAATACTTTCTGAATCTGGCCAGCACGTTAGCCTGGCAGTCGTTTTGTAGTGCCCTAGGTACATTGCTGCCTTTGACAGGGCCATGTGCAGATAACTGCAGCGCCAACTGTTATGCATGTCAGTGGCACCCACCGCTCTGCCACTGATATACCTGGAAGTCACAGTGCTATGCGGAATATATTGCCAGTAACTCCAAACCTCTGACAGCAAGATGTTTGGACAAGGGTGAGAGGTTTGCAGGTTATGTATTCTGAAAGAGTAATGGCTGTATTATTTTGTAACATCACTCTTCAAAGTTTACACATAAAGGATGAAACCTCTAGCCAAACACCTGGACAACCTGCAAAAAATGTAGAGGTGAGAGGTATGCCCACACAAGGATATGACATCTCAGGTTAGAAAGATACCACACAAGCAGGAGATCCCCAGCCAGTATATCACTAGGTTGCTGGACTGTTTACACAGCCATGTGTCATTAATAAACTGGCTGTAGCCACACCTCACAAATGGTCTTGTTGGGCAAGAATGCACATAGCTGCCCTCATAATATTGGTCTATGCATCATACAACTAGTATTCCTCTGGTAAAGCACTGTGATGATCTGAGGATGTCTGGCACTAGGTAATGCCGCAATACATTGCATTTTCAGATTACAGATATGTCAGAAAATGTCAGCTAAACAAAACAAGTACCCTGAGGAAAGTCCTGTGTACTCCTGAGAGGTATGGCTGTAGCACACAAAACCCTGGACTGGAGTACACCTATCTCTGGAATGGAGTCCCACTCTAACTGTAGATGGTCACACTTAGAGAATCACAGGACATGTTGGAACCCACATCGCATTATATGACTGTATTCTGTATATATGTCCATGCATACAGACAGCTATGTACACATCAACAGTCCCTACACACACATCAGACAGGATTACCCTCAGCTAGCTGTAGGTGGCCCATATGTGATATATCTGCTTCTGTTGTGTGAGATACACACATATATATATATATGTATATATATATATATATATATATATATATATATATATATATATATATATATATATATAGGCAACAGATAACATATGTCAAGCATACACACACATAGATGTGGAAAACTGAGAGACAGACAGTGATACAGAGAGAGACAAAAGGGGACACAGACAGAGTGAGTCACACACACGGATAACCTGAATGGCATACAGTGATGTTCTGCTGTGGACAGTGGCATACCAGTTGTAAACAGTTGCATGTGCCAGCATAAAAGGTGAGCCCCATTGTGTATCAGTACTGAGGTTGGGTTTATAATATCATATCACCTGCCTGTGTGTGTCTGCATGTGTCCAAAGATCTAAGTATTAGGAGACTCTTCCCACTCAGTACACTTCACATTGCCCTGTTTCACAAGATCTCCTGCTTTCATTCACTTTAAAAGTACCATTGGAAACCAATCACCCCAGTAAGCTTTGTATGCATGTGATAACTGCATAACACTATAGTACAAATAACTAGATAGGTAGGGGTTCTAATCTCAATACTGCCAACTGTGTGCATATGTATGACAGTTGTGTATGTGAGAGTGAGGGAATGTGTGTTTGTTTGTTAGTAGGTGAAACAGTTTTAGGCCATTCCCACCCACAACACTTCACAGTGCCCCACATTATCAGTCCTTTATCAGTCCTGCTGATGTCATTCTCCTTATCAGCACCTTTGGCCAGTTGTCAGCCCAGTAAGCTCTGTAGCGTGTGTGATAACTGTGTAACACTACAGTACAATTCACTAGTTAGACAAGGCCTGTAATCCCAAATCTGGCAAACGAGGGTATGTGTATGTTTGGAAAAAGAAGTATATTGATAAGTTTCCCACCCAATGCTCTACTTTATCAGTCCTGCTGATGTCATTCTCCTTATCAGCACCTTTGGCCATTTGTCAGCTCAGTAAGCTTGGTAGTGCATGCGATAACTGTGTAACACTATAGTACAAATGACTAGATGGGCAGAGGTTCTACTCTGAGATCTGGCAAATGTGTGTGTGTGTGTGTGTGTGTGTGTGTGTGTGTGTGTGTGTGTGTGTGTGTGTGTGTGTGTGTGTGTGTATGTTTGCAGGAAGAAGTATTTTAATAAGTTTCCCACCCACTGCCCTACTTTATCAGTCCTGCTGATGTCATTCCCCTTATCAGCACCTTTGGCCATTTGTCAGCCCAGTAAGCTTTGTAGCATGTGCAATAACTGTGTAACACTATAGCACAAATAACTAGATAGGCAGGGGTTCTACTCTGATCTGGCAAATGTGTGTGTGGGTGTATAAGTGTTTGTGTAAGTATGTATGTTTGTAGGAAGAAGTATTTTGATAAGTTTCCCACCCACTAGCCTACTTTACCAGTCATGCTGATGTCACTCCCCTTATAGGTTCATAGATGTGTACTAGGCTAATGGCCCTGGAGCCTTTACAAGCCTAACCCATAGAAGTGGCCTGTTGTTGTGTCACCCAATGTTAGTTCCCAGTGCCTCCATCAGGTAGAGCCACTGGGGTGATCCCTGGGATGAAATTTCTATTACCCATCCACTCTTTAAGATTTCACTGCAACATGGTCATCTAGGTGCTTTGCTTGACATGTATGGGAAGTCTATTCCAGGGCATTTGCGTTCTCTGGGTGAGGAATCTGTCCCTCCAGCATGTTGTGTTGATTGTGGTAATCAGGTCAAGGTTCCTGCAATGTGAGGTCAGAGAGATTGGGAAGTCTTTAGCTGTAGCATTTCTAAAAGAGTTAGGTCAGACATGGCTTTGCAAGTCAAGCAGAGATCGCCTCTAAATAGGTGATATGACACAGAGAATAGCTGGAGTCTTTTAACTCTGTCTGTGTAGGACATGTGTTGAATGCCTAGGATCCTCTTTGTGAGGTTTCTTCTGTGGCCTCTCCAGCTGTTGCATGTGTCTAGTGAAGTACATTCCAAATGGGCCATTATACTTGATGATTGGTCTAATGAAGGAAGAGTACACAGAGATGATGACCTCTTTCCTCTTGCATGCAAACCCCTTGGAATGAGATGTGCCCCATAGAAGAATTTCCTGACCACAGTGGCAATGTGGTGGTTAAAGGAAAGGTTGCTGTCAACCTGTGTCCCCAGATCTCTCATAATGCCTACAGTGTTCAGTGGGCTCCCATCAATGTGGTAGTTACTGGGAACTGCATTTTTACCAAAGGGGCTAATGATGCATTTTGTGGTGTTAAGCTTCAGGCCATGGTTTCCACACCAGTCAGTGGTCTCAGTGAGGCCTTTCTGTAGGATGGCTGCATCACTTGTGGAGTTAATGATGGCTCCCAGCTTGAAGTTGTCTGTGAACTTGGTCAGCCAGAGTTCCTTTGTGTTGGCCTGGACTCTTGAGAAGTACATGCCGAAAAGGAGAGTGCCCATAAGTGATCACTGTGGGACTCCACTTATGACTGGTTGGCAGTTTGACTTGGAGCTCACTACTTTCACACTTTGTGTTCTATCTGTGAGCCAATTTGCAACCCCCTAGTGATATAGAGGTTGATGCCTAGTTTGATGGGTTCATCAATAATTCCTGACTGAGGAATGGTATCAAGATCCTTGGCCAGATTGATGTAGGCTGTATGCAGTGCCGTACTGTCATATGCAGCCCTGGTGATTGATTCAAAAAGTCAACCAGGTTGAGCAGGCATGATCTCCCTTTCACAAAGCCAAACTGTGTGGGCTCCAGAGGTAGGAGATTACCTATATGTTTGTCGATCAGGTCCCTGATGATGCGCTCCATAGCTGTACATATCAGACTCATCAGGCTAATGGACTGATAATTCCCAGGGGCTGTAGTTTATGGAGACGGATGACTGTAGCAGTGCACCATTTGGGAGGGATAAAGCCTGAGGTGAGGCTGTGACTGAATAGAGCACACAGTTATGGTGCCAGATACCTTTGTAGTTCATGTAGAACACAGCCAGGGATAATTTGGGGTCCCCATGGACAATGCAGGTGTAACCTGGGTGGTAGTAATCCTGGGTGCCTGGCATTCCTCTGGCATTCAGATTGTTCCCCTAGGGGGGAGAGAGGGGTAAAGCTGGCACTGAATGTGTTGGAAAGAATGTTGGCAATATCTGTTGGCTCAGTGTAGGAGGTAGCATTGTGCAGTAACTCAAAGCACTTCTGGGTACTGGCGTGCATGTTCTTGATATAATTATCAAAGTATTTGTGATCGTTGTCAGTGTCTGTTACAATTCTGCCATCATAGCCAGCTCTAGATGATTTCATGAGGGATCTCAAGTTGTTGAGGCTAATAAGGGAGTTTCCCCACTCTTGGGAGTCCACCTTTTTCTGCAACAGTTTCTTCCTTCTGTTGTACAGGTTATTAATGGCAGGGGACCAGCAGATTGCCCTCCAGTGTTTGGAGGAGAGTGTCATGGTTCTGTTGGGTATGGCTAGTTCCATGCATCAATGTACATGTTTGTACCGTGCACTTGTGTATGATTCAGCAGTCATGCAAGTATTCTCCATTGGCATGGGTGCTGTGAAGTTAGCCATCTCTGTTCTTATAAGTCCAAAGTCAATTTTGGAGAAGCTTTTCACGGTGGGAACCTTTGCGGTGGGCGTGGGTGAGATATGGATTTCCATGGTGATTACTCTGTGTTGGATCTGACCAGGTAGCGATTGACTACTGTTGTCAAGCAACAGTACCATATGTTAGTAATCAAAAGATGTTAAGGATGTTGCTTCCTCTACTGGGTGTCACAATGATCTGGTCCAGGGCATTGGAATTGATGAATTCCAGGAAGCGTTGGGCCAGTGTATTGGTGCTTGAGTATCTCTCCCAGTTGATGGAGGGGTAGTTGAACTCTCCTAGTATGAGAGTGTTGGATTGGACCTTTATAGATTCCAGGGTGTTGAGAAATGTGGATTGATAGTCTAGGGAAATGGATGTGGACCTATAGTAGGCTGTGACCTAGATTGCACTATTACCCAATGTCAGTTGTACCTGAAGTATCTCAGATGCATTATGCTGGGATACTACTCTGGATGTGTGCATATCCATTATTAATATGAAGACACCACTGCCTTTTGAGCTGTTGTCCATGTTTTGCGGCTAACAGGTGTGGAATGAGTTATAGGCTGGTAGTGCAGGGGTGCTGTCTGCTGCTGTAAACCAGGTCTCCGTTACAGCACAAATGTCAATGTTCTCCATTTTGAGGAGTGCTTTGAGTGGCTGCATCTTGAGATGTAGATATGCAGTGTTGAGCAGCATGACCCTCAGATTGCATATATGTATAGCTGTTACAGTGGTAATTTGATTTGGAATACCACCTATAAAGGCACTGTAGGTGTGGCAAGACACTTAGCCAGTATCTGGAAACCCAGAAGTGACAGATGCAGGCCATCTCTGGCAAACCATCACAGTCTGTCAGTCATGTCATCCCAAGCAGACAGATACTGGATCCCATGAGAGTGACACCAGACACTTAAGCCAATTGTTGAAGTCAATAGTTTGTTGGTCGTGGTGCAGTATCATTCTGGGTGACAGTAGTATGCTGCTCAGGGCTACTGTCATACCTGCCTGGCCCACATAATCTGAGAGCTCCACCATGTCTCTATTCATATAATCCATGGAGGTGCATCTCAGGTTATTCACACACACATGAACAATGACAAAGTGATACTTGTAGTTGTTGTGCAGTGACCTGACTGGGTGTGTTATGTGTTGGATTCTGGCACCTAATAGACAGCTGACTTGTTACCTCCCCCATGTTCAACCTAGTGAGTGGGACATCTGTGTGCATCAGTATTGAGTCACCTATGATTACTGTATCATGCAAGGTGGTTAGCCTTTGGGACTTAGGTTGAGGGGCACACTGTGTAGGTGAGATATGTGTCCTGTGGTTTGTGCTGTGTTGTGGTGGTTGAGTGAGTGTCTGTCTTGGTGGTCTCCATTGTTTGGGTAAATGTCTATTGAGTGCCTCTGTGAAGGTGTGTGAGTGGTTATTGTTTGTATGGCAGAGCTGTGATAGTGGGTGTTCTGGAGGGGTATGTGTTCCATGTGGTGTGTTGCAGGTGTTGACCCTTCTCCTCTTGACCAGTTAGTCCAGTCTTTGCTGGAGAGTGCATATCTTCCAATTTGATGATATAGGGGTATCTCTCACAAGTCTGAGTGTTGGGAATTTAGAGGAGAGGGTTGTCTGTGTACATGAGGCAGTTGCAACAGTGCATCAGAATGCCCAAGTGCACCTGGTTAATGGGCAAAAAGCACAGAGAACTCCACCTTGATCATGCTGGGAGAGGTGGTCATAACTACTAAGTACTGAAGCTAATTCCGTGAGGAACAACTACTGGTGATGGCTCTCAAGTGTGCTAGAATAATTTATAAAAAACCTGTTGAAGTGCAAAGCTATTAGGCTATTTGAAGTGCAGGAGAGAAAGAACTAGCAAGATCTAAGGGAAAACTGAAGGCAGACTTTCTGGCACCTGTAACAGTTTACATCAGCTGTGCAGTTATCAGCACCTTTGGGCAGTTGTCAGCCCAGTAAGCTCTGGAGCACGTGCAATAACTGTGTAACACTATAGTACAAAGAACTAGATAGGAAGGAGTTCTAATCTCAATACTGGCAAGTGTGTTTGTGTGGGAAGCATATACTGCGTAGGTTATACCATTTTGAGTTATGTACCATGCTGTAAACTTCCCATCACCCTACTTTACTAGGCTTGCTGAAGTACCTTGGGATGAGGTGAAATGTAAGCTCCGTGGTGCGTCTGATAACTGCATAACACTATAGTAGTAATAACTATATAGATAGGGGTTCTAATTTCAATACTGGCAACTGTTTGTGTGTGTGTGTTTGTGTGAGAATCATATACTGTGTGGGTTATACCGTTTTGAGTTGTGCACCACCCTATAAACGTCCCATCACCCTAACTTACTAGGCCTGCTGATATCATTCACCTTAGAAGTACCTTGGGATGAGGTGAAATCATAAGCTCTGTGGTGTGCCTGATAACTGTGTAACACTATAGTAAAAATAACTAGATAGATAGGGGTTCTAATCTCAATACTGGCAAGTTTGTGTGTGTCTTTGGTGAAGATCATATCCTGTTTGGCTGATAACATTTTGATTTGTGTTTACCACCTCCTGATGACATTACTTTATATAGCGTGATAATGGCATCTGTCTCACATGCAGCATGTTAAACCACATGCAGGCTATACCAGTCCTCTGTACAGATATCTATGGAATATTCAGGTGTTTGGAACTTATATGTGGTCTGTGTCCCTTAACAATGCCCATGCATGTGATATTTCTGCCAAATCAGCCATAGTGAGTGTAGTGACACACATGCCAGCATCAGGCATCACACCTGACTGAAACATCATGCTGATACATCTGCTACACTATCACTTGTCCAGGCTTGTAGGAGCAATACATGACTCCACATCCTATTCCTGGTGTGTTATCTTACCATCCATGAAGGCATTCAGAACATTACGTGTTGTAAGAAGTAGTGTATTATGTACCATGCATATAATCTATGTGGAGCATGTCCTGTGTATCTAATAGTACAGTACATCAAGGTGGAAATATAGGTTTACTAAACTGTCTATTTCCAATTGTGTTAATGTTATTGTGTGTCAGTCCTTACTGTGTGTATTCAAAGGATATACCATTTTGTCTACCTGTTCCACCAGGTGGACTCAGGAATACATACCACAAACCTGTCATATATAGTATCATGTATGCCCTCAGCAACTGCATCGGGGTTGAGTGTATGGGAAAGAAATGGCAGGGCCAACAGGTGTTGACAGGTGAATCTGTTGCAGTTAATGTAATGGCTATGCTTGTGAGGGACCTGCTGACAGTACTGCAGTGACCTGTTCTGTATGTTTGAGCCTGTGGTACTACAAAACACTGAGCTGACATGTCTGAAGGCTACCTGTCTGTGACAAGGGGCATGTATGCAAGGTCATACTGTCTGATAACAGTGTCTCTCACACACTGTTGCATGCATATACACCTGGTACATGTACATATAAAGCTGTACATTGCCTATGACACGGTCAGTGTATTTCTACTCTGCCATACTCCTTCTTGGGAATGTCTGAAGGGCCACAGCATGCAGACACACATGCACCTGGAACACAAACAACATACAGCATGTCAGACTACATTCAGTCAGTGATACTAACAGTAATAATGCATCATGGCTTATAAAGTACATACACCTGTATGTGTACCCATAACAAATGCAAGCAAACAGCACTTTACATAGTATTACATAGCTACACTGTAGTATATTCACCCTGTGCATCAGACCCATATTAGTATGTCCCTGCATTGATGGTATGGATGACAGGGATGTGGCACAGGTATCATCATATGCACAGGGTCTGGTGTGATTTTGCCCAAGGCCTAGGCTGGGCCATACGGTTGACATCATGTGTGTGTGTTTGGAGGGGTATCCAATAGATGGGCTGTGCAGAGGTGCTGTGTGTCTGGAGGTGACCTACCTGTGATACAGATGTATGTGTATGTATGCACACAGTCATGCCATGTGGCTGCCCTACACAGGGGTATATTGGACAGCTGTGGACCATACATGGCAGGGTGTCCAGTTTAACATCTCCAGCCACGAACATGGGAAGTGGTCCTGCCAGGACTATCACTGGCACCACCAGGCCCAAGGCAATATGCAGTACTGCTTCCTTATGGTGACTGCTGTCTGCTGGATCTGTGCCCTTAACAGGACCAGACAGGACCACGTGCCCATGGCCTGCTCCAGTGTGATGTGGACAGCAACCCTCCTTTGGTAGTGCTGGTGTCACTCCCACTATGGGAGTGTGAAGGTGCACGGTCCCATAGACTCTCAGCTGTCGTTGGTGCCGACCTACATCCATGTGGCCAATACCCATCTCCCACCACACGATCTAGCACAGACATGCCATGATTGAGAATTGTCAAGGTCTCCCCCTACCATCTATTCATGACCTCAGTATTTTGACCTGGGGCCTCACCAAGGTCATGTATGTCACCACGTAAATTAGGAAGAGTTGCATCCACCACCCTGAGTATTTGTCTGGTGTGGTGTTCGCTATGTGCCTGTGCATCCATGACAGTCTGAAACATGTGTCTGGTGACTCCTGCTGTGGCACTTGCAACAGTGGATTGACAAGCAGTGGGCCTCCTGCGAGTACCCCTGTCCATCCACCTGTGTGAGACCTCGCCAGCACTCTGGCTATGGCCAGTGTCTACACACACCTACCATAGTCACCAGACTAGCCTGTTCAATGTCACCACCTATAAACTGTCCATCTTCTGTGGCCACTGGTGACGGGGTATGTGTGGGAATTGTCACTGTATGCAGGGATGGTGTGGACAAGAGTGGGATGCCAACCAATGGCACATATTCAGCCCCTGACAACCCCACCTATACCTCACTATTCCTATCATCATTGTCAGAGTCTGCGAGATAATGACATCAGTTCCCAAGCAGGAGGGACCACAAACCTCATCGCCACCTGTAAGGGGAAGATAACATATTTACATTAATGCCTGCACTTTGAGGTTGGCTGGTACACACACACACACACACACACACACACACACACACACACACACACACACACACACACACACACACACACATACACACACTTACAGGAGGTGAGGTGACATAAATCTGTTACACAGACCACACATTACCCAAATAGTTTCATGCATGACACACAGTCCTCAACATCATGCACTGCGGCCAGTTTTACTATATGTAACTAACAATATAGAGCTCTGCAATACGTGATTAGTGTTAGTAGGTGATGGCCCTTCCCCAGCACAGACTGCACCCATGTACACATTATTTCTGTTAACCTGTATAGCACAGTGGCAAGTACTACAGAACATTACTCATAACTGTACAGATCCTCATAGGATGTGTAAATGTCTGGCTCATATGTTTGCTCTGTTTCTCATAATCCCTGTATTTCTATGATACATAAGTGGGATGATCTGACGAGTGACATCACTGATTAATGACATACATTTGAATGTCAGACCTACAAACCAGCAGTAAATGTATGGTCGCACAATTCCTGTTATACCACCAACCTTCTAAGCTTACAGTGGATATGATAAGTGTACACAACCGTGTTAACATGCAATATTCTTGTAATATATAAGATGAGACCACAATAATGCATTCAAATACATTATCCACCTTTCATGTGGCATATGACCTGTGCAATCCAATTGATAAACAAATGTGTTACGTGTAAAATATAATGACTGCAATTTGTACAATATGGTGGTTGCATAAGTGTGCACACCCTTAAAATGATACTTTGTTGAAGCACCTTGTAAGTGACTTACAGCATTCACTCTTCTTGTGAAGGTATCTATCAGCATGACACATCTTGACATGGCATTATTTGGCCATTCTTCCATGAAAAGGTCACCCAACTCTGTCAGATTGCAAGGCAGCTCATGTGCACAGCCCTTGTCAGGTCATACTGGGGTTTTTCTATCTGGTGTAAGTCTAGGCTCTGGCTGGGCCAATCCATAACCATGAGAGTATTCAGGTGGAGCCATTTTTAGGTAGCTTTGGATGTATGCTTTGGGTCTTTGTCATGTTGAAGGCTGACACACCTCTCCATCCTCAGCATTCTTGCAGACATCTGATGGATTTGGGCCAGATGTGGGTATTATTTGTAACTCTTCAGATTTCCCACCACTGTGTTTACAGGCTCAGTTCTGGCTTTGAAACAGCATCCCCACAGCAGGCCACAGCAACTAGTCTGATTCACCATAGGGATGTTGGTCTTCAGGTTAAGAGAGGTGTTGCTTGTGCACCACACATACCTAAGTCTCATTACACCATAACACATTTTCACGCATGCCTTTGGGAGACTTGATGTGCTGTATTGCAAATTGTATCCACCCCTGGATGTTTTTTGGTGTGGGGAAATGCTTTCATCTAATGACCCTACCTCATAGGCCAGACATATGCAGAATATGGGAGAGTGTTCCCACATGTAGTACACAACACCAGTACTTGCAAGAGATTCCTGCAACTCCCTCAGTGTTGCTGTATGTCTCCTGGCAGCCTCCCAGACCAGGTTTTGACATGACTTGTCATCATTTTTGGAGGGACATCAATTTCTTCTCAACAGCACTGTTGTCTCATATTCAATCCACGTTTTGACAACTGTCTCCACTGTGTTCCATGGTGTATGCAATGCTGTGGTAATGTTGTAGTACCCTACTCTTGACTGATACCTTTCAAATATGAGATCCCTTTGCTGCTTTATAAGCTGTTTGCAAGCCATGGCTGTTGCTGTTGCAGGCAACTGAGCAAATGTTATGAATATCCTGCTTGGACAGCAGACTGTCATTTGGTGTTACTCAGAGTGCCTTTACTTGATGGCAGGTGTGTACCCAAGCAGACTGAATGCTGTCAGTAAATCACAAGCTGCTGCAATAAAATATTATTTGAAGGGTGTGCACACATATGCATCCAGCTTATTTTATGGTTTGTATACTCCATATTTGGTGATGAACAGATTGCTTGGTTTTACAACTGAATTGTTCATGTCATAGGTCACATTACAGGTTGGAAAAGGTGTGGACTGAGATAGTGTGGTCTCAGTCTGTATATATATATATCACAAACACCTGGCATCTTAACAGGGATGTGTACACTGTTTATATCCACTGTATGAGAGTAACGTTTCACACATGTCTCTACCTTAGGCCATTTGTCCCCCCATTTTGTTGGTCTCTGTCAAGAAATCTTGCACTGACAGGTTGTGAGGTGTGCTACAGGGATGTTACATTCTCTTCAGATAGGCCCCTGTTGTGGCTACTGTAATGTAATGCAGTTTGCACATAAAGCACTATGGCTATGAGTGACAGTTGTGTGCATGGTACATTGCATGGCTTTCACATGCCTGGGGTATTGGCAAACCATAACAGAACAATTCCATACTCACCAGCTTCATACTGCCATCCCACATGCAGACTGGAGGAACCTAGGTAGTTGTGGATGAGAAGTATTGTCAGCAGACTCACATGTGGCATTTGTGCAGGATGAATGCAGCATGTCTGTACATTTACAGTACAACCCACAATATTACACAATTTGGTGTCCTTCACCATAGATGTGCACTTCTGTGGATTAGAAAACCCCATCCACAACTGCAATCTGATCTGAAACATGCATGCAGATACTCTACAAATACAAGTATGTCTGCTACACTAGTCTAGTAATATCCACTGGGGCCTTACCTGCACACTCCTCGTCCATTGTCTGGGTGCCACCCACCTCCAGCACATGGGGAGGTCTGTACCCTGATGTTGTACTGGGATGGGTGCCCCAAGTTTGCCGAGGAGCTCCTCCGGTGGTTGTTAGTGGGGGCTGCATGGCTGGGCCCTGACCTGTGGCTGTGTGGTCCCTGGCCACTGCAGTAGATCTTTGCTGGACATGGAGTATGAGGTAATTTGCATGATGCCAGACCTGCTCATATTTACGTGTGTGCAGGCCAACATCATTTACCCTGTGGACAAGGTAGTCCCACAGGCCGGTCCTCTCCTGCAGCTGTTGCTGGCTCCAGTCAAACATTATGGCATGGTTCTGTAGTATGCGTTCTATGATTATATTTGTCTCAGCCACTGAAAAAGTTGACCTTTGCTGATGCGACATTGCACCCGGAAGACATAAAAAGGGAAACACACGACAGGACTTCATACATTTGAAAACAGTATGTATAGAACCTGCACAGCTACATTGAATACCAATAGCCACCACTCATAAGCACACCATACCCCTTTAATCTATCAGCACTGTATTTGCCTGCATTGCACTGCTAGTCCTGATGTGTCATATTACCCCCAATGAGGGCTAGTTAATTTCACAATCCTCTATTCCTCATTCATGTCTGTGTAGAGGGATGACATTGGCCATCTTCCATGCAGATGGGTGTGGATAGTGCCAAGGCTTTGTGTGATCACAGTGGGTAATGGAGCTGGGAGCACATGCCTGAGTTAATGTAGGATGTGGACAGGGATGTTTTCAGGTTCCATGGATACTTATGTTTGTTGCCTTTCAGTAGACAATATGTACCTGCTCACTGGTGATGAATGGAGGAGTATGGGTGCTGTGCATATCCACCTATAGTGATGCTGAGCCAGGGGTGATGTTTGCCTTAAACATATCTGCAGCAGGTTGACTATAGCTGTGCTGTATGTGTATGTGGTCTGATTGACCACCATTATAGGGTAGGTTGGTTTGTTGCCTCTGAGATTGCAGACATATGTGAAGATGGCCTTGTGATTGGCCTTGATGGATGTGTCCAATTTGTACTCATAGTTAGCCTTACAGTACTCCACCTGTGACCTTATATGCTTTATCAGGCAAAGACTGACTTGATACTAAGTCAGTGCCTGCTCCTAATTTGTCCTATACAGAGATTATAGGAACCAAGTCTGTGATTTGTGTATTGCTGCTGTCCAGCAAAGGGGATTACTCTACTTTGGTGAAGGCAGGTTTTACAAATAAGGCATTGTTGAGTCCATACAGCTATGTTGGTACTCATATAGCTGTTTGTAGTAGGCATGGACACAAAGTCATAACACAGCTGGACACCTTTCCAATTTCAAACAGATAATCATGCTTATTGTAGAACCCTTGGCTGTGTCAGGGCAATGCAACAACCAGTAGATGTAAAAATATCACTCTGTTAGATGCACAGTAACTAAGATTACACATGTGTACAACATGTACAGCTTATTTAACTGACATTTTGCATCCCGTGTCTGTTATTATGAGGTGGCCAGATACACCTACTCATACTGACATGTGCACAGGTAATACCTGATATACATTTCTGTCAGTATGGCACACTGTATTCACACTCTTGCCACCCAGTCAACCTTCTCAACCATTTAGAGCTGGACATCTGTAGGATGCCACACATACATGGGGGACAATAGGACAAAATTAGTGACACTGTCTTAATATTGCTGTAACACACTTGAGTCATTCAGTAATATAGTAGCCTTTGGATTGACAGACATACCCTGGAGGATGTCCAACACTCATGACAAGAAGAGAGGATAAAGGCTAGGAGCATGGTAATGAGGGTAAGAACTTTTAATGTTGGCAGTATGACTGGTATAGGGACAGAGCTAGCTGATATGATGGCCAGAGGAAGTTGGATATACTGTGTGTGCAAGAGACCAAATGGAAGGGGAGTATGGCTAAGTGTATCAGAGGGAGGTCATGATTGTGCTATCAGGGTGTGGATGGGAGGGGAAAGGGGTTATCCTAAAGGAAAGGTATACCAAGGGTGATTTTGGATGATGACATGAGTGTCTGATAGAGTGATGTTTATGAATCTGGAAATTGATGGTGTAATGATGAATGTTGTTAGTGCATCTGCTAAGCAAGTTGCTTGTGTGATGGATGAGAAAGAGAAATGTGAAGTCAATTGGATGATGTGGTGATGACTGTATCCAAGGCTGAGAGAGTGGTGATTTCAGCAGATGTCAATGGCCATGTTGGTGAAGGGAACAGAGGGGATGAGAAAGGGATGGGTATGTATGGTGTTAAGCTAAGGAATGCAGACGGTGAGATGGTAGTGGATTTTTCAAAAAGGATGGGCATGGCTGTGGTGAATACATACTATAACAAGAGGGAGGAGCATAGGGTGACATACAAAAGTGGAATGAGATGCACACAGGTGGAATATATCCAATGTAGGAGGGACATTTTGAAGGAGATTGGAAAATGTAAAGTGGTGACAGGGGAAAGTGTACTTAGGCAGCAGAGACTGTTGGTCTGTAAGATGGCACTGATGATCAAGAAGAGGAGGAGTGAGAGGGCATCACCAAGGATCAAATGGTGGGAACTGGAAAAGGGTGATTGTGAGGTGTAGTTCTGGGAAGAGTTAAGACAGGCACTGGATGGCAGAGCTAGTAAGGGAGATAACTAGAAAGGTGCTTGGTGTGACAGGTGGATGGAGGAAGGAGTACAAGGACACCTGGTGGTGGACTGAGGAAGTACAGGACAGTATACAGAGAAAGAGGTTGGGGATGAAGGAGTGGGATTGTCAGAGAGATGAGGAAAGTAGACAGAAGTATAAGGAGATGAGGTGCATTGTAAAGAGAGAGGTAGCAAAGGCTAAGGATGAGACATATGAAGATTTGTATGACAGGTTGGACACTAAGGAGGGATGACAGGACTTGTACCAGTTGGCTAGACAGAGGGACTGAGCTAGGAAAGATTTGCAGCAGATAAAGGTGATAAAGGATAATGAAGCAAAGAGAGTGTGTTGAGCAGATGGACAGAGTACTTTGAAAGGCTGATGAATGAAGAAAATGAGAGAGAGAGGGTCAGATAATGTAGGTATGGTGAATCAGGAAGTGCAATGGCTTACCAAAGAGGAACTAAGGATAGCTATGAAGAGGATGAATACTGAAAAGCATGTTGGTCCACATGACATACCTGTGGTAGCATGGAGGTGTTTAGAGGAAATGGCAGTGGTGTTTTTCACCAGATTGTTTAATGTGCAGAGCTGTAGTAACTACAGAGGGATAACATTAATCAGTCACCGCATGAAGTCATGGTAAAGAGTAGTGAAAGGGTGGTGATAAGTAGTGGTCAGCAGTATGTTTTCATGCCAGGTAAGTGCACTGCATATGTGATGTTTGCTCTGAGAGTGTTAATGGAGTAGTGCAGAGAAGGTCATGAGTTGCTTTGTGTCTTTCTGGACATAGAAAAAGCATATGACAGGGTGCCTAGGCTGCATGGCAGGGTCCCCACATGTGGCTGTGCAGTCCCTGGCCACTGCAGCAGCTCTTTGCTGGACATGGAGTATGAGGTCATTTGCATAATTTGGGACCTGTGGTATTGCAAGAGGAAGTCATAAGTGGCAGAGATATATGTAAGACTGGTACAGGATATGTACATGGGTGGTGTGACAGCGGTGAGGTCTGCAGTGAGAGTGATGGATGCATTTAAGGTGGAGGTGGGATGACATCAGGGATCAGCTGTGAGCCCTTTCTTATTTGCAATGGTGATGGACTGGATGACAGAAGATCATACAGGAGTTCCCGTTGACTATGATATTTGCAGATGACATTTTGATCTGTACTGACAGTAGGGTACAGATTTAGGAGACCATGTAGAGGTGGAGATATGCTCTAGAGAGGAGAGGAATGGAGGTCAGCAGGACTAAGTCAGAATATCTGTGTGTGAATGAGAAGGAGGGTAGTGGAAACATTGATGATGAAGGGAGTAGAGTTGGTAAAGGTGGATGAGTATAAATGATTGGGATCAACATTTCAGAGTAATGATGACTGTGGAGGACATGTGAAGAAGAGAGTACAGGCAATATGGAGAGGGTGCAGAAGAGTATCAGCACTGATTTGTGACAGACAAGTGCCAGTACAACTGAAAGGGAAGGTCTACAACAGGGTAATAAGACCATATGAGTTGGAGACAGTGTCATTGACAAAAAGGCAGGAGTCAGAGTTGGAATCGGCAGAGTTACAGATGTTAGGATTTGCACTGGTTGTGACGAGGGTGGACAGGATTAGCAATGTGTATATGACAGGGTCAGCCCATGTTGGTCAGTTTTGAGACAAAACCAGAGAGGCAAGATTACATCAGTTTGGATGTGCTGCAGAGGGATGCTCAGTATATTGGGAAAATGATGGTAAGGATGAAGCTGCCAGGTAAGAGAAAAAGAGGAAGGCCTCAGATAAGGTTCCTGGATATGGTGAGAGAGGACATGCAGGTGGTTGGTGTGTCACAGCAGGATGCAGAGGACAGGCAGAAATGGCAACAAATGATCTACTGTGGTGACCCCTAATGGGAACAGCCAGAAGAAAAAGAAGGAGTTGTTGTAATGTCAGTCTTCATAGATTTGCCAATGATTTGCCAGCCATAACACAACTGTATGAGTAAATGACTACAAATATGAGGCACACATATAGTCAGTGTGCATAACACTGAACAGTTTAATGGTATGAGCTCAAAATATCACATGCAATTGAACACACGTGCATGCAACAGTACTTTACTATGCAAATACCATGTATAGGTGTCTCACATTTCTGAGACAACCAAGTATATCATAGTTGTATTCACAAGTAAGATATGGATATGTACGACATCTCAGTAGCTGGTCTAGCATTGTCACAGTCACTATTGTTCAACACATACTGCAGTAGTAGTCATATGTGAGCCATCCTTTCCTGGGGTGACTCAGGGGCCTGACCTATGATCTATGTAACTGCAGACAGACCCAGATGCTATGGCCATAGGTTCTGGTGAGCAATATATCAGTATAGCAAGTCTTGTTGAGACATATATGTTAAAGTTTCTATTTCCCATTCTTATATACCCCCTACTGCAGTCCATTACACACTTACTTGTTTGACATGCCTGTTTGTTTATTCAATGCTAGGAGTGTGTTGCCACCATGCCATTGGCTATATTAATAACAACACAGCTGTCCTGCATTCGGTTATCAAGTGGGGGACACCAATTGGTGCACAGGCCATCATTTGCTCATGAACATTACCTACAAAAGACAAGCTGCTGCTTATGCAAAACAGATGTACGCCCTACATCCTTGAGAGAGAGAGAGAGAGAGAGAGAGAGAGAGAGGGAGAGAGAGAGAAAAACTAAGCAGGGAGTACATCATGTGAGCATTAGCCCTTTTCCTTGCCAGTGAGGAAAACTTCATAGACGTGTGTAAATAACAGCATCACAGCGGGTATTGGAAATACCTCTTACAACCAAAACTGTGGAGACAGGCCAACAGAATTGGGGAGAATGTTCCAGATATAGGGATATAATGTAAGTATTGCTGTTACACTTTTGGATTAATGCTAGTATAACAACATTTGTGTGGACATGGAGTTTCTGCGTGATTTTAACTCTGACAGTGTTATGTGTTTGACATAACTCTCACCTGTAGGGCTAGCCACAGAATGGCAAGGATTTGGACTCCTATGTTTGGTGTGTTCCTCAGACATTTTTTGTCTTTGGAAAATCAGTAGCATACTCTGGAGATTGCAGTCAGTAACTGCTAACATCCATTTGTGTTTCTGACCTCATATTCCTCAGGAAAGATATGTTACAACTAACCCTGTTACAACAGCAACATTCTCAGTTTATAACAGCAATATTTCAAATATGCCCTTGTTTTTGGGCGTCGGTCCCACAATTATATCAGGCTTTGTCCAGATGTTATGCAGTAAGAGGTTGATAGGTATGATATATGATTATTTAGTGCCTACATTCCTGACATTAACCCAGTGATGCATCCGACTGCCAGCCATGTTATGTGGAAGAGGCTTTATATATGAGAGGAAAGACTGGACATTCTGTACATTTGAGAGGTCTGTGTATTTCTGGCAATTGTTGACAGACTGTCAGGATTGTGTAACAGTGTATTGTGTCAATGTTATTTGGCCTGTGTAGGGAGGGGTGTGGATGAATGTGTTATGGCTCCTTTTCTATCTGCCTGTGCATGCTGCTCCTGTTTCTGGTTGTCTGCTGGGTGTATATGTTTGTAGGGGCAGAATGAGACATGTCCCATACTGCAGTCAGGCATCATAGTACACTGTGAATAGGGCCAGTATATGTGGGGGCACTGTGTGAGTAGCAAACATGTTGAGATGTTTTTGTTCACACAGTCCTTATACAGCACTGTTCCTTTGGCTTAATGGTATGTCACTGTGACTGTGGTTGAATTGGTTTTGGGTATGCACTTTCACACTGGTGTCTGTTTTTCAGTGCTGTGACATCCCTGTAGTGCCTGATATATTTTCCAATACCTGTGTAATTCACTCTAGCAGATTTGGGTTAGTGTTGTGTCAGTCTGACTGTAGTTTGGACAGTGCTTGGTGACATGCTTAGCAGCTGAGTGTTGTTTCCCTAATGTGATGTTATGTCCAGATATTTGTAGGGCATAGTGTTGCCTGGCCCCCATAAGTGTTGTGAATTTCTGACACATCAGTGGGCTGATGTGAGGATTTCAGTCATTAACTAGTGGGAAGTAATTGAGTGTTGGACTTGTGCTATTTCGGTCAATATATGTTAGGACAGACATGAGAGCGTTACTACAGCAACTGTGTCAGCTTATCTACTCCAGTATTTCAGATATGTCCCTATTTCCATGGCTTTCTCCCCCACTTTGTCAGACCTGGCCCAAGTTCGTTGGACTAAGGGGTTCTGAGCCTACCTTGGGACTGTTTGGACTGTTGCAGTATGTCCAGGTTTATTGCTCATATTTTTGGTCTATTAAACACATGCATTATTTTCATATCCCTGGTAAATCACTGTGATTACCTGAGGATTTCTGACAGTAAATGATGATATACATTTCAGTTTCAGAACTCACATCCTTCAGAACATGTATGCTGAAACAAACCCTGTCACTCTGGCAACATTCTCCATTTATAAGAACGATGTTTGAAATATGTCCCGAGTCTTGTCCCATTGTCCCCTCATTTGGACAGCCTTGGGCCCAATTTCTTGTAGTAAAGGGTTGGTAGGTATGGTTCTGAGGTATGAATCCATTATATATATATATATATATATATATATATATATATATATATATGTGTGTGTGTGTGTGTGTGTGTGTGTGTGTGTGTGTTTATATATATATATATATATATATATATATATATATATATATATAGATATGGAGAGAGATATATAAATATATTTTTCTATTTATGTATAGTTTCTTTATATATATATATATATATATGTGTGTGTGTGTGTATTTTATATGTATATCACTATTTATATTGTATATAAGCCAATGTGTTAGATAATGATGCTTATATAAAGTCATCTAGAAATGAGGTGAATGGTCAAATTCAGAGAATAAGGGGTTATTTTAGGGATTTATTCCTTGCCGGAAAAATTGACATAGACTTGTATAATTACATCGACATTAACTGTCCAAAAATACCTGTCATGTTTGGAATCCCTAAGATTCACAAGAGTACCAGCAATCCACCTATGAGGGCCTTGATAGATGGGAGGTCGTCTATCACATACCCCTGCTCTAAACTTATCACTAACATCTTAGATAAATATATTAAGGCCATCCCTAGTATATGCAAAGACTCTTGGTCTTTCCTTGAAAACATCAACGGTATCCCTCATAATAGAGAAAATAACTTTCTAACCATAGACGTGGTAGATCTCTACACCTGTATACCCCACCAGGAAGCAGTAGAGTGGACAGGTTCCATGCTACAAAATTTTGGGGCCTCAAGGTTGGAAGTAGATCTAGTAACGGAAATTCTTGACATAATTCTAACTTCCAACTATTTCACCTTTAATGGGGATTTTTACCTTCAAAGATGCGGGGTAGCGATGGGGTCCCCTTGTGGGGCAAGTGTAGCAAACTATGTTATGGGATACTGGGAGACTAACGTATTAAGAAAAATACCTGCGATAACGGAATCAGTAATATTGTATACCAGGTTCCTGGATGACATTTTCATCTTGTTCAGGGGCACTGATTTAGAAGCAGCAGCTTTTGTTGAAATTATTAATTCAACAACTGAATTTTTGAGATTCACTTCTAAATTTTCAACAAGTGAGATTGATTATCTTGACGTCAGGTTAGTATAAGATCCTCTAAGTGGGGGACTTACATCAACTATTTTTAGAAAGCCAACATACTGCAACTCTTTCCTGCATTTCTCCAGCTCTCACCCATACCAACAGAAACGTTCCATGGTCAAAGGACAGCTGGTGAGAGCAGGAAGAATGTGCAGTACTTTGGCTGATTTCACTAAAGAATGTGAATTACTAAGAGAAATGTTCTGCAACCGTGGATACCCTGTTCAATTGTTATCAGATCTGATTGAAGAAGTGACGTGTAAGAGAACAAATGGTTTTTATAAACCATTATTAACACAACAGGAGTTGACACATACTGGTTCCAGCCCCACAGTAATCCCGGTTGAGACCAATTTGGATGAGGGGGTGAGATTGACATCTGTAATCGTAGGTGAGGAATGTGAGTTTGCATTGAGTTTCATTACAACCTTTAGCAGAAACACTAGAGGGATTTTGGCCATCATACAAAAAAACTGGCACTTTATTTCTTCAAACTCGTCCTTGGTTGAAAAACTAGGCAATAGACCTAGGTTCATTTTCAAGAGATCTTGCAACCTTAAAGAATTATTACAGAGAGATGTGCCACAAAATACTTTCTATAAAAAGAGAGGTATGCACAAATGTGGTTTTTGTAAACAGTGCAACAATGTTAGAACAGGTGAAACATTCACGGTGAGGGATAAAAAGTATTACATTCATGTTACCCTCAATTGTGAAAGTAAATCTATTATATACATCGCTTTGTGCGTATGTTGCCAAGCGTTCTACATCGGAAAAACGGACCGGAGAGTCCGAGACCGAATGTATGAACACTTGTATGCCATCAAAAACGATAAGAGCGACAACGCACTAGCAAAACATATAAGTTCTAACCCAGGCCATAGCTTCCAGTTCATGGCCATTGATCAAGTGCAACTGAAAACGAGGGGAGGTCCCTTCTCCCTAATTTTGGAGAACAAGGAGTTAGAATGGCAGTTACGCCTTGATGCGTTTAGGCATCCTGGCTTAAATAGTAACTGCAACATTGCCCCGGTGTTAAAACTTAGGAGCTACCTTAGATAGACCAGTTGTAAAGAAACTTCAGGTTAAACACTTTGCTTACTCCATGTTTGCAATCTTGAACAACTAGGTAAAGTAGTATAGAAATTGACTATACTTCGTTTCTCTTTAATCATGAAAGGTGTTGGTTGAGCTTCTACACATGAGATTCTTCTAGTGCTAGAAAAGATCTGGCAATAATCCCCCTTTTTTAGGTTTTTTTGAATTGAAACAAATTAAAGGTCTGTAGCTTTATAAAAGTAAATTTTTTCACATTAAAAGCTAGGTGTTGTAGTGTTTTACAATTTGCATGCCATGAAACCAGGCTAGCTGGCCTCTTTCTCTGCATATACCCACTGTTTTTAATATATACATTTTTAATATATATATTTTTATATATATCTTTTATAATTATTAACATTTTTATGTTAGAAACAATGTGTAATGAGTTGATGTCCACACTATTGTATAAAAACAAAAAACATTTTATTGATGTTTGTTAGGAAGCAGGAAGATGTCACTTCCTGATTGTCCCGTTATAACAGGAGTGTGTGTGTTCTTCTTCTTTATACTTCCTCTGAAGAAGCCACAGATTGTTGTGGCGAAAACGCTTTGTTTCTGTTATTTTATGAATAAACTGCGTTAAGGAATTTGGACTGTTGGGTTTCTTCACCGACAAGGACCTCGTTTTTTAGGCTTCACTATTTATATTATGTATATATTTGTCCATATATATGCATCTCCATGCATATGTATATGCATAAATATGAAACCTGACTGATTCTACAGAAACTTTTCCATACTGTTGAATGAGCATATGTTGGAAAAAGCATAAGCAATCCCTATAGCTGGAATTGTGTAGTGGTACATTTCTCTGGTGATGGTGTACAGGGCCCTGGGTTCAAGACCTAACAGGGTAGGTGATGGCGTTGCTTTTACAACTGCTTACTCATGCTTACACCCACACTAATTATTTAATAGAAAAGAGAAACGGGTGATAGGAAAGTGGTGGAAAAGGGGCACACAGAAGGAAGAAAAATATGAAAGATAGCTACAGATGTGAAGGATGGGTGTACTGAAGGTCCATAGCTGTCCATTTCTTATGCAGCAACAGCTTTGCATTTATACAGAATCTGGAGGTGAATTTGGACACTCAAACCCCAGAGAGAGGGTTGAGGACAACAGAATATTGTTGTTAAACCTGCTAAGCATAGCTTAGCATTGCTATCCATTGCTGTCAGTTCATCCTCATACTATACCACACTAATTACTTCATTTAGTAAGTGTACATGATTTCCATTACATGACATAGCTGTATGTGCTTTCACTACGGGTGTAACTATACTTTATGGGACATGTGTATACATGGGTATTTTCCCATGTTATATGCACTCACACATCCATTTTACACCAGCTACACTACCCTGGGTGACAAAAATAACGTACCACATATTTTAATATGAACATAGCACTTTTAACACTGCTTTCCTGTGTAAATTTGGATTGCCTGTACACCTGCATGCAAAGCTGGGACTTATATTATTATATTACTATATTAAATGGAGAGTACTGAGATTTTCGGCCATGTCATTGAAGACTGCTATCATGACATAATGGCATACATTTCAGTTTCAGACTTGTACCCTTTTGAACATTAATAGTAATGCATTACCTGTTTTCTATCAACTTTCTGTCTGTCCTCTGTGCAGATGGGATGACACTGGTACTCAGGCTGTGGTTAACTACACTGCATAATTAGTCTGTGTTCATGTCGGATGAAGCCAGGAATGGTACCAGGCCTATGTAGACCTCTATGTGTTGCCTTTGAGAGGGCATTACAGACCTGCTTCCTGATCATGAGGGCAAGAGGGGCAGGTGCTGTACATGCACATGTTTACCTATGGGGGACAGGGAGGTGATGTTTACACTTCACTTGTCTGCAGTCGGTTGCCTATATCCATGGCATATGTGTATGTTGTGTTACTGACCACCACTACAGAGCAGATATGCATGTTGCATATGGAATTGCAGACACATGTCTGGAAGGCCTAGTGATTGGCTTTGGTGGATGTCTCCAGTTTGCAATCAAAGACAGCCTTAGGGTACATCACCTGTGACCTTATTTGCTTGTGAAAAACAAGGAGACATGGCTTCCAATGAGGCACATGTTCATTCTTTGCTCATCCTGTGATTATTTCCACCCATGATGGTAGTTATGTATTGTTGCTGTCCACCTCAGGAATTCAGCCTACTTTGAGGGGGTTGATGTCATTTTGGCTATTGCTGAGGCCATAAAGCTATGTAGATGCCCACATATCATTGTGGTGTGGGCCTGGACATTGCTGATAGTTCCAACATATGGGACACCCTTCATGTGGGCCTTGCTCATTTTCCTTACCTGTGTGGGGGACATTATGGAGGTGTGGGGGGTACAGCTTCACAGACAATAGGTGGAAATACCTCACAGGACAGGAAATGCAGAGACAGCCCAACAACATGGGGGAATGAAGCCCCAGAATTGGGTATAGATTGTATGTCATTAGTGCTGTTATACACACTGAGGGTTGCTAGACTGACAGGGTTTGTCTGGACATGCATTTGCATGCCTCTGACATACCTCTGACATACCTCTCAACTGGCATGTTGTCCATAGACTGGCTAGATGTTTGCCTGTTATGCTTGGTCTGTTCCTCGAACATTGTCTGTTTTTGTGGGGTTGGTAATATAACGTGAGGATTGTAGTCAGTAACTACTGACATCCATTGGTGTTTCAGACATCATATCCTTCAGGGATGTTACATTACAACAACACATGTAACACCAGCTACTGTTTCAGTTTGTAACACCATTATCTGTGATATGTCCCTCTTTCCAGCCCCCTGTCCCACAAGTACATCATTTGTTGTCCAGATGTCCTGCACTACAAGATGGAGAGGTATGGTATATCATTAATTACCAACTGCACTCCAGTTACTATGCCAATGACCTGGCAGACTCTGGCCATGGTATGCAGTGGTGGCCAGGATTATGGTTCCACACCCTGGCATTTCTGTGGAAATCTGTACATATGACAGTTATGTATGTCTGGCCATTGTGAGCAGACTGCCAAGACTGTGTAGCAGTGTTGTGTGTAGATGTTTGTTGGGCTGGGTAGGAGGAGGAGTAGCAGATGTGAATGCCATACATCCTTTACCTATCTGACTCTGCATGCTGCTACAACTGTTGGCAGTCTATCTGGTCTCTATGCTTGTAGGGGCTGACTGTGAAATGTCCTGTAACACCTCAGGATTCCCAGTACTTGTGAAATTGGGCCAGTATATGTTGGTGTAGTATCTGACTGGCAATCAGGATATGTTTGTTCAGTCAGTCATTATACTCTAGAGTTCATTTTGGGTACTGGTATGTTGCTGTGACTGTGGTGCAAATGTTTTTTGGGTGGACATTTTTGCACCACTTTCTGCTTTTCACTACAGTTCCATCCCTGTAGTGCATTCTATATTTGAATATTTATGGGTAATTTAAAAAAAAGTAGTGATAACAACGAAGCAGCCAAGTACCACCAGGATGTTGAAATTCATAAAATATTAATATATATTTCGCTAAGTAGCTTCTTCAGACTGACAAACATTAATATCAAATTGTGGTCCTTATATAAAAATTCAAAAAAGTTCAAAAAGTTAAAACCAATCATAGAGATGTCCCAATTGAAAAAGAAAATTATTTAAAGGTACACAGGTAAATAACATATATAAGCATTCTTTTTTTTTCAAAACAGGTTTATTGTTTTAACATATAAGAGAAATATCATAACAATTTTATACAAGTAATTAAAAATAGGTATTATTATAATATTCAACAAAACAACTAAAGTATTTACAAAGACATCCACTACAATCAGATCAATTAATTAAACTAAAATACCGTGCTATTGAAATTAGCATTTTTTTAACAAATTTTATAAATTATCCCATACAATATAATATGATGTTTTTCTAGTTGTTCTCATTCTAATTGTGCTTATTTCCATATGGCACATTATATTCATAACATTTTTAAATTCATTGAACGAAGGAGGTGTATCTGAAATCCAATTTCTAGTTATTATTTTCCTGGCCACTGCTAGGATAGACCATAACAAGGGAAGCTTAATCTTTTAACACATTGAGGTACAGGTGTGTTGAATAATATAAGAGACTTAGAAATAATGAAATTATCTGTAAAAGAGCCTGCAAAATTCATTAATTGACTTCCAGTATTCTTTCAACTTCATACAGTCATAAAACATATGAGCCCAGTCAGCATTAATTTCTACATTACATCTCTTACATAGATTATCTTTATTATTAATTTTATTCATCATCAAAGGTGTATAAAAAGATCTATGTAAAAATTTCCATGTATAAAGTCTCCAGACAATGGAAGATGTAGTTCTATAAGCAGATTCCAATATATATTGTTTATCTTGTTGAGTTGGTGGGTCCCCATTAATAGAGGTGAAATAATTCCAGTATGAATCTACACTGTAAAAGTTTCTTGTCTGATAATTTTATGTATATATGAAAGTTTACCTTTATCAGAAACTTTATGCTGTACATTTAATATCAAGTAATCAATCAGTTTTGGAATAGATTCTTTAACTGTTATAGACATTAGATCTATTCTATCAATGAGATGTTGTCTAAAGATCTGAACCTCTAACCAGCAAGTTTCTCTTAGATCAAATTCTTGTTTTAAGAAATCTAGATTTTTAACTTTATTATCAGATATCAGCTGATACCAGTACTTTAGATCATTATCTATAGCTAAATGAGCTCCTTCAGAAGTAGATGACATAAGCATACCCTGAGTATACATTATAGGGAATACAATAAAATTCCATTCCCTATACTTAGGGTGCATGAATATAAAGTTACGATAACTAATAATAATATTTAATGGGTAACAAACCATATGTTTAGGTGTAATAGGTGAAGTACAAAATGCCTTTAGCAACCAGAACATGGAGTTATTTACAATCATATTTTTATGTGTTAAGGAGATTTTCATGAAGTGCATACTAATTAGCTCCCAATAATCTTTCCATTTTGTGATATATGACTGATCTATTAATAAAGTAATAACTTTTATAATAGAAGAGATAATATATAAATTAAAGTCTGGAAAAGAAATACCCCCTTGAGACCAGCTATTAGTATGTTTCTTTAATGCAATCGTGGTCTATTAGGTGCCCATAAGAAATTTAACATTAGTGTATTCAGTTTCTTGATAATTATTTTTGTAGGTGAAAGTATTATTGATTGTATTAAGTATAAAATCTTGGGGAACATTATCATTTTAATAATTGTAAGTCTCTCCTCCATAGTAAAAAACATATTATTCCAGGTATTAAAAAGATTTTGTATATTAAGAAAACAGGTATTATAGTTATTATATATAATAGATTTAATATCTTTAGATAGTATTATACCTAAATAAGTTATCTGACCTGAATTGGGTACATATTTAGCAAAATCACTAATGAGAATATTTTTTCGTGTATATATAGGTAGTATTTTAGTTTTTTCTTCATTGAATATTAAACCAGAAATACTTTTAAAATTCAT
This sequence comes from Protopterus annectens, assembly GCF_019279795.1. Taxonomy (NCBI): domain Eukaryota; kingdom Metazoa; phylum Chordata; order Ceratodontiformes; family Protopteridae; genus Protopterus; species Protopterus annectens. Next base: position 247,887,639 of record NC_056727.1, on the reverse strand, counting down.
CATGTTATCAAATAAAGACTGCATAGAAGAATTAGATCCTGCTGATGTAATTAGAACATCATCTGCAAAAGTTGAATTTTTGATGTTGTATTTTCGTCTATTTCAAAACCCTCTATGTCAGTACTTTTCTAATCAAATTAGCCCAAGGCTCCATTACTAAAGTGAATAATAGTGGAGAAAGTGGACATCCTTGCTTTGTACCTTTAAGAATGGGTATTTTTGTGAAACATATGTTCCTACCTTAATATAAGCCAGCGTTCCTTTGTATAAATGCTCAATTAAATTTACAAATGCATCAGAGAAGTTTGTGCATTTCAGTAAGGTAAACAGATAGTCCCAACTTACTGAATCAAATGCTGAACCTATATCAAGACTAATAAGTGTTAAATCTTTCTTTTTCCTATTTGCAAAATCAATTAATGTTAAAGTTCTTCTTATATTATCAAAAGTATTTCTATTTACAATGAAGCCCATCTGATCTATATCTATAATGCCGGGATGATTGTCTTCAATCTATCAGCAAAAATACTCATAAACATTTTATAATCAACATTAAGTAATGAGATGGGTCGATATGAAGAACATCTAGTTGGATCTTTATTAGGTTTTAAAATTGGTGAAATAAATGTATATTGCCAAGATGGGGGTTATTAACTCAGTTTGGGCCAAAATAAAACCTTATGTATTAATGAATGTGTAGTTTTAGAAAGGATTTTATATATCTCTGGTATAATACCATCATTACCCGGTGCTTTGTTTGATTTAAGCTTATTTATTTGTGTCATAACTTCTGTATATGAAATACTCTTGTCCAATAGTTTAATCTGTTGTTTATTAAGCTTTTTATTCATGTTTGTGGTTATAAACTCCTTTATTTTATCTTTAGGTTCCATGTTAATGTTGTTATGGTTAATCTTGTGAAAGTGATTTCTAAATTCATCCAGTATTTCTGGTATACTAGAAACATTCTTCTTTTTCCTTAGAGAAAAGATTTCTTTGATATGGTTTTGTTTATTCAATCTTTTTGTTTTATTTTTAAGTCTATGTAAGTATTTGGGGCTTATTGAATAAGACAAAAACTTATATTTCTCTAAAGTTATTTTAACTTTATGAGTTAAAATTTCTTTGTATTTCTCATTTAGTTTGTTTTCTTGTCCATAATATTTTCTTTATTATTATGTTTATAAGAGTCTAATTTACTTTGAATATCTAACAATTCCTTATCCCAAGATTTCCTTTTATTATTATACCATCTGATACTTTGTCCATATAGATATGATTTTAAGGCATCCCAAACATAGACAATGGAGACTTCAGGAGTATTATTTATGTCTAGAAAATGTTGTACTTCTGAAAGTATATATTCTTTATAGTATTTTAGCTGAGTTAAGTATGCTGGTATCCTTTTGATCTGAACATTATGAGTATTTTTTATCATGAATTCAAAACAATTGAGTTATGATCAGATATAGGACATGAAATGATTTTGGAATTAATTAAATCTGTTACCATCTGGTTAGAAATAAAGACCCTATCTATTTTTGAATAAGTTTTGTATCTGTTAGAAAAAAGGTGTATGGTAATGATTTTGAATCTATCTGATTATTAATATCATTCAAATGATAAGAATTAGCAAAATCATTTAAATGTTTTGCATTAGATGTAATTCTTCTTTTCCTTATAGTGGTAGTATCACTTTCATGTAGTATACAATTAAAATCACCAGCTAAAATAATATCCCTATAGAGAATGATATGATCTTATCAATATGATGTTTCACTGTATTAATACCAATTCCAGGTATCCAATATACATTAATTAAAGTGTAAGTCTTCCCATTAATTTGTATTGTAACCATACAAAACATTCCTTTGTCATCCTGATAAGACTTAATGGTTTTAGGAATGGGCATACTTTTATTCCATAAAATAGCCACTCCTCTTTTTTTCTGAGTGTGCTCTGAACTAACCAATATTGTATACTTATTAGTGGCTAGTTTATCAATATCTTTTTTTCAAGAGATGGGTTTCTTGCAGGAAGACTAGATTGGCCTTGTGTAAATTAATGTATCTTATTAGGCTTGCCCTTTTACACGGATTATTCAATCCATTAATGTTTAAAGAAATTCCTTTTAAAGATGTCATTTGGCATTTTTAAAACTCAAGAATCTTATGATCGAAATAACAAATAACAAGATAAATAATGTTACATCTCCTCTTTTAGGTGTACCTTTAAATATAGCTGTATTTATTAAATCTCTTATGGGATTTTGTATAGGATTCAATTTTGTTTGTAGTGACAATGAGTGTACAAAATATATTGTGGATGTCAAAACTATATACATATAACAATGAACAAGTGAAAATAATGTAAGGATTAAACCTTGCATCCAGCCTGGAGTTGAAAACTCCAACTTAGAGTAGTATTTACTACTCAAGTTAACCCCCAACCCTAAGCAGCAGTACCTCAGCTACCACCTTATCAATTTAATACTAGTTATATTTAACTGAGGTTAACAGTTTTCAATTCAATTATCTATCAAGACAAAACTACACATTTGGTAAAACAGCATCATATAAACTAAAATAAACTTTTTTTTTTTTTTTTAAAACTGTTCATACTACTATATAGATCTATGTAATATATAACACTTGTATTCAAATAGCATTCAAATAATCTTGATGTTAGAAATCAAGAGGAGAGAAAATTAGGTTCTAACATTCATTTAAATCAAAAACTTTGGCTAATATGATTCAGACATTACATATATTAAGATGCATCTATTTTCTGTCATGTGAATACCATTAACAGCTTCCAAAAAAAAAATCTTGAATTGTTTGTATATGAGCATTTACTTAAACTCATTATTGTCAATAGAGTAAAATATTGTATTCATAAAAATTATTATAAATCATATTGCATAGTTATGCAAATTCTCAGAAACACTTGCATTATTAAAAAAAAAAAAAGCCATCACACACATACACAAACACACACACACATACATACACACACACATACACACACACACACACACACACACACACACACACACACACACACACACATATATATATATATATATATATATCTGATCTCACTGAGTTGTGTCTTTGTTGAGCACTATCCTACTTGCTGTCCCTAGAATAAATCTGTCTGCTTTATAGAAAATAATGCACAGCAAACACATTTTAGTAACCAGATTTTACAATCATGCTAACCTACTGCTTTAAAATATATCACATGACATTTCTTCCAGAATAGAATTATAAAATTGTTTATGCTTGTCAATCAGATGAATTAAATGAATTATAATAAAGTATATGTTTGGAACAGAAGTTTTAACACAGATTATTATGCTGCTGTTAAGTAGATTTTCAAAAACATTTAAATAAATGTTTCATTTTCTATGCCTTCTAAAATAAGACATTTACTTACTACAAGAAACTACATCATTTAAACTCATTATAACTGACATATTTTATGAATAGAGTATTTTTCCTGAATCTGTGGTGTGTCAGTATGATAACTAGGTCAGAGGTTATACTAACTGCTTTCAGTTTCTCTGTGAGAATTCTGTGAGTTGAAGCTTTTGAAGTAGTTCATGGACACTGTGCATGAGACAGCCCATATCCCAGATTGTCTCCCTTAACATTTTGGCGGGAAACATATTAAAACTTGTGACAAACATTCATTTTGTCAATCGAGTAAAATATTGTATTCATAGAAATTATTATAAATCATATTGGATAGTTATGCAGATTCTCAGAAACACTTGCATTATTATAAAAAAAAAGCCATCACACTCACACACACACATACACATACATACACACACACACACACACACACACACACACACACACACACACACACACACACACACACACACACACACACACACACATATATATATCTGATCTCACTGAGTTGTGTCTTTGTTGAGCACTATCCTACTTGTTGTCCCTAGAATAAATCTGTCTGCTTTATACAAAATAATGCACAGCAAACACATTTTAGTAACCAGATTTTACAATCATGCTAACCTACTGCTTTAAAATATATCACATGACATTTCTTCCAGAATAGAGTTATAAGATTATTTATGCTTGTCAATCAGATGAATTAAATGAGTTATAGTAAAGTATATGTTTGGAACACAAATTTTTAACACAGATTATTATGCTGCTGTTAAGTAGATTTTCAAAAACATTTAAATAAATGTTTCATTTTCTATGCCTTCTAAAATAAGACATGTACTTACTACAAGAAACTACATCATTTAAACTCATTATAACTGGCATATTTTATGAATAGAGTATTTTTCCTGAATCTGTGGTGTGTCAGTGTGATAACTATGTCAAAGGTTATACTAACTGCTTTCAGTTTCTCTGTGAGAATTCTGTGAGTTGAAGTTTTTGAAGTAGTTCATGGACACTGTGCATGAGACAGCCCGCATCTCAGATTGTCTCTCTTAACATTTTGGCGGGAAACTTATTAAAAACTAGTGACAAACATTCATTTAGTAGTGTAAATGTATGTAAACATGACAAAACCTTCACAATGTATTCCACAGACCATTACAGCCTCTTACTTCTTTTCCGAAAGAGAAACAAATTGAATCACAGCTTGCCATTAAATCTTCAGATATTTTGACTGGTTATGAAACAAAACATTATAACTGACATATTTTATGAATAGAGTATTTTCCTGAATCTGTGGTGTGTCAGTGTGATAACTATGTCAAAGTTTATACTAACTGCTTTCAGTTTCTCTGTGAGAATTCTGTGAGCTGAAGCTTCTGAAGTAACTCATGAACACTGTGCATGAGACAGCCCACATCTCAGATTGTCTCTCTTAACATTTTGGGAAACTTATTAAAAACTAGTGACAAACATTCATTTAGCAGTGTAAATGCATCTAAACATGACAAAACCTTCACAATGTATTCCACAGATCATTACCGCCTCTATGTAAGTGAAATTAAGCCCAAAATTACCAACAAGCAATAAAACTCAACATTCTTCTCCCAACTCAATTTTCATACAAATCCTATTATTCACTGTGCCCACAATCAAAAGCATTTCTATATATTAATAAAGAAAAGAAAAAGAGAGTAGAAAATAAAAGGGAGTGAGGCAGAAATAAAAAATGTAAGAGAAAGCTGTAAGAAGTATATACAATGGAATGTTACTTACTGTTTATATTAATAGAGTTAAAAATAAAACATATTATTTACTCTTATTTAGTTCTGATTATTATTAAAGCATAACAGATTATTTACAAACAAGCATAAGCAGTATAATCAAGAAAGTATAATTAGAAATAGCATTTGAAGAACTTATAAAAACTTTTACAAGGAATAAATATGTTATTATTCTATTAATGATATTTTCATTACTGTTCTCTCCCTGCCCTCCCCCACCCTTTACCCACTACATAATCTAAATAGAATGTCATTGTTTAAACAAAGAAAATAATAAAAGGAGAAGGAAAAAAAAAAGGTAAACATAAAAAAATGTATCAAATTACTAACCTTACTTCTTTTCAGAAAGAGAAACAAATTGAATCACAGCTTGCCATTAAATCTTCAGGTATTTTGACTGGTTATGAAACAAAACATTTCTTTGCACATAGAGAATAACTTTGATTAACTCTTTTCCAAAATATTTGTGGCTTTCTGGAAATGCAGGAACTATAGTCAAAAAGATTAATAATGAACTAAAATGATGAGAGAGAAAAAAAACATATAACAAATCATTTGTTTTTAGTCTCTTCTTCTTCTCTGAAGTCTTCCACGAAGCTTCAGTTGCCAATCTCTTTAATGAAGAACTAGCCCATTCCATTTCTTCTATTTTATCCAAAATCCTTTTTTCTTTGACAAACAGTAAAGCAGAGTCTAAATCATCGAAAACCTTAGGACCATCAGGAAGGAAGATTTTAAGCTTGGCAGGAAACAGAAGGTATGTTTTAAACTGTGCTTTTTTAAGCTCCCTTATTAGTGGCAGAAAAACTTTTCTTTTAGCTATTACCATGGAAGAATAGTCATTGTCAAAACGCACGGTTGTCTCATTAATCTTAACAGGAGCTTTAGCCCAAGCAGATTTAAGAACCATCTCTTTATCAAAAGATGATAGAAATCTAACTATAACTGATCTAGGATATGTTTTGTTAGAGTTAGTATTAGCTATAGATCTATGTGCTCTTTCGATATCAAAAGAGAATGCTTCTGGTAAGTCTAAAGTTTTAGGGAGCCAAGTTGTTAAAAAAGAAGTAATATTGTTACCTTCAGTATTTTCTGGCAGTCCAAAAATCCTAATGTTATTGTGCCTAGATCTATTTTCCAGGTCATCCAGCTTTGTTTGTAAATGTGTATTTTGTTTCAGCAGAAACTCAATGTTGATTTCCTCTTCTTGGATTCTATTTTCCATGTCATTCACAGCTTCTTCTATGCCTGTCATCTGGATCTTCTGTTGTTGCAGGTCTGTATGTAACAGGTCTATTTGTTTTGTAGTTTTTTCTATGAAGGTGTCTATTTTAGTATCCATTTTATCCATTTTATCAGTAAGTTGCTGGATTATAATTATCAGAGACTGAAGTTCTTTCTTGATGCTGGAGTCTTGAGAATTTGTCTTACTGGAACTCATTTCAGACTAATAAACTGACAGGAAAATTTCCACAGTGATTTCTGACAGGAATATTGTTAAGATTTCCTTTCTTTTTTAGATATAGTTCAAGAACTATATAAAACAAACGTATTTAGAAAGAAAATTACTTCAAAAATTAATTTTTAAGTAATTAATTCCTGTCAGTGTAATGAAATTGGTGGAGCTGAAGAAATCTGCTGCTATCCTGTGTTCATCCTTGGCCACGCCCCTTATATAAGCATTCTTGATCCACATGAATGCATATGGAGACTAATTCAGATGCAAAAGATGATACAAAATTAAATATATATATATATATATATATATATATATATATATATATATATATATATATAAAAGCATACTAAAGATGCACAGCCTAACAAACCTTTCAGCTTATGTGGAGAAGCACCTTAGACCTATTATAAATTTGAATAAGTTTGTCCTTAGAGACTCAAAACAATTTCTTATTTATCTATATGATTGTCTTAAGGATGTTACTGATTTAAGTGCTGTGTTCTTTGTTACTCTTGATGTACAATCTCTATTTACAGTGATACCAAATGATTTGAGCATACAGTATATTTATGAATATTTAACTCAACATAGTACTTTGTTATCACTACTTCATTTTACATTATTTGTCTCTTGTACAATGGAGCATTTATCTTGTGGGAGTGTTGTCCCTTGCTACTGACACTTCTATTTATGGGTAATTGCCCAGAGGTGATGTGGAGAATGTTGTGTTGGTCTTACTGCACTTCATGAGGTGCTGGGTGACATGTTTTGCAGCTGTCAGGAGATTTCCATTCTGTTACATCACTGCAGTCATACCTCTACACTGTCCAGAGGTCTAGACACTGTCCAGATGCATGGCTCATATGTCTGGTCTGTTCCCCAGACAGTTGTTGTCCTTGGCTAATCAGTAGGATACTCTGGGGAATGCAGTCAGTAAATGCTAACATCCATTGATGTTACTGACTTCATATCCCTCAGAAAAGTTATCTTACAACAAAGCTGGTAACGCCAGCAACTGTCTACATTTATAACAGCAATATGTCCAATATACCCCTGTGTTTGGGCCTCTATCCCCCAATTATGTCAGGCTTTGTCTAGATGTCATGCACTAAGAGGTGCAGAAATATGTAGTATCATTATTTATTGCATTAATTCCTGCTACCATCTCAGTGATGTCATTGACCCCAGGCATACAACAAGGAAGAGGCCATAGATATGAGTCCTGTGCCTATACATTCTGTGGGAAACTGTACATTTGAGAGGTCTGTGTATGTCTGCCCATTGTTTAAAGACTGTTAGGATTGTGTAGCAGTGTAGCACGTACATATTATTTGGGCTGTGTAGGGAGTGGGTACATGTGGGTGTCATGGGCCCTTTCTATCTGACTGTGCATGCTACTTTGGTTTCTGGATCCCTATCACCTGTATATGTTTGTACATGCAGACCGTGACATGTCCCATAACACCTCAAGATTCCCACTACACTGTGACTTGGGGCAGTATATGTTGGGGTAATATGTGAGTGGCAAATGGGATTTTGTTTCTCACACAGTCATTATACTGTCATGTTCAGTTTGCTTACTGGTTTGTTGCTGTGACTGTGGTGCAATTGTTTGGGGGCTATGCACATTCACAAAAGTGTCTGTTTTCCACGAATGCTACATCTCTGTAGTGCCTGTTATATTTGCTAATGCATGTGTACAGCCCTAGAGTTGGACTTGGGTAGTGTTATATCAGTCTGATTGTAATTTGGACATTGCTCGGTAGCTCAGTGTAGTTTCCCTAATGTTGTGTTATGTCCACATATTCATAGGATGCCCAGTTGTCTGGCCAATATCTTTGGTCTGGCCCCCATGACTTGTGTAATCCTGACACATCAGTGGGATGATGTGGGGATTGAGGTCACTAACTAATAAGACGCAATTGAGTCCTGGAATTGTGATATTTTAGTCAATATATGTTAGAACATACAGTGTTATCCAAGTAAAACACCAAAGGACACACCACGAGAAGTGAGAGTAAGACCGTCTTTTATTCCATACAAAACAAGAAAAGATAAGCGCTTTCTCGTGTGCTGTGCACGCTTCTTCAGATCTAATTAAACAATAAATGCAACCTTTCTTAAATAGTAAATAACCAATAGAAAGCGCACTTCAATCTAAACAGCGTGATTCAATTGGGGTAGTAGCCAATTCATCAATTAACAATTTATAGCATCTCTATAAAAAATATGTTGTGTAACATGATGCTTCAGCTCAACCTGAGCTCCGGTATATTACAATTTCACCTAGAAATACACAATCATCTATCACAGTCATTCAACTCACATGCCCCACTTCAATGTCAATAAAACACTCACTCCATTGAGGTCATCCGTTGCCGATAACCATTGCGAAAACTGAAAACTGAAAAAAGAGAGATATCACCAATCATTCCCTGTCCTTTCAACAGGCCACTGTCAAAAAGGCATCTTCACCATGGCAACCCGTCCAAGATAATACAAAGGACATGGTGAAAAGTGTTGATTGTTAATACATGAAAATACTCCGTAAAGAGAGAATAACTCTGAGGGCACTGTAAAATATGAAAATCAGACACACATAGAAAATCACGATCTATAAATGTGCAGCTATACCTATACTACCTAATATGAACTGTGTAAATTCAATTGAAACAAAGTCACTAACAAAATACAGTCGCGAGACGCCGAAACGTCTCGCGAGAACTAGATAGAATAGTACACATAAAATCTGAAATAACAATGCATATTAAAAACGAACATATAAAAAGTTTATAAAACATGAACAAGTGTTCACTCATAGCATTTCAATCTTAATGTAAACACAAGTGTTCAAAAAATAGGTAAAAATACATGCTGAGAACTGATCGATGACTTATGTAACGTTCTCTATGGAACTAGCTGACGAGTTGCTCCACTACAAATGCAAGTGCTCAAAGTACATGAAGCACAATCTCATGTGGTGTCTATTTATGCGGAGATATGACATATAAATGAAACTTGATGATAACAGTTAAAATATATGCAATTAAAAGTATATAACAAAAATTACACTAGTAAATAAATACTTTCAATTGACAAACTCTACTAGTCATATATAATAATAAAAAACATTCAGATATTATTATAAATAGTAATTATGAAATTTGATGAAAAAATGTAAATTATTCACATTGAAATCTTGAAACCCAATTTTGTGAATCTGCTCTTATAAACAGATGATATCCCTTTAAGTACATACAGTGTTACTACATCAACTTTCTCAGCTTATCTACTGACGTATTTTGGATATGTCCCTATTTTCATGCCTTTGTCCCCCCACTTTGTCAGGCTTGTTCTGGATTCATTGCACTAAGGAGTTCTGACCATACCTCTCCACTGCCAGGATTTTCACAGAATGTCCAGGTATTTGGACCATACTTTTGTTCAGTTCCACAATTTATTTGTATTTGTCTGGTAAATCACAGTGATGATCCAAAGATTTATGTCAGTAAATAATGACATAACATTTCAGTTTCCATCCTCATATCCTTTAGTAATTGTCTGCTGAAATGTACCCTGTTGCTGTAGTAAATGCCTTCATTTGTAACAGCAATATTTGAAATATATATGTGGCCCATTTCCCTCCCCCTTTTACAGCCTTGTACAGGTTTCTTGCACTAACAGGTTGAGAGGGATGGTTTTGAGGCATAACTGCACTGCATGTTATATACATGCACACACACACACACACACACACACACACACACACACACACACACACACACACACACACACACACACACATATATATATTTCCCCATTCCTTTATATTTTTATATATGTATATCTATATTATGACTCTACTTTTTCATATATATGTTTCATCAGAAATATATATATATATATATATATATATATATATGTGTGTGTGTGTGTGTGTGTGTGTGTGTGTATCCCTAATGTTGTATGTCTCTATTGCATGATATGTCCTACAGTTCGGATGGTGTAGTGGTTTATTGCTCTGGCTATAGTAATCAGGGTCATGGGTCTGATTTTCACAGTTCAGATGTTGTAGTGGTATTTTGCTGTGATTGTAGATGACAGCATCCCCGGTTTGAGACTTGGGAGGGCTGACTATTTTGTTGCTGGGCAGAACAAGGTCTGATGGATGCAGGGTGATTAAGGCAAGTTTAAGCATATTATAATTATAATTTTATATTATATAATTAAGCAATAACCCACAAATGGGTGTGGGTAATGCTGGATTTACCCATAGTTGGTGTGGTTTGGTTATGAGGGCAAAGCCCAAGTGACTAAACAAAGGCAACAGTGGGTAATTGCTATTATACAATGACATTATTTAAGAAAAAAAAATACTTAATTTTCTTAAATAATGTCATTGTATAATGACTCTGTGCTATCCTTCCGCAGGTATCCTGGGGCATTTCTGATGTATTGTGCATGCGTAAGGGTAGTGTCCCCATGCTTACGCAGTACATCAGTGCTATGCAGAGGTAGCAATGGAGAAAGGAAGATCCCCGTTGCTATCTTGCTATGTTAAACTCATTTAACATAGCAAAACTAAAGCAACAGAGATCTTCCTTTCTACATTGCTACCTCTGGACAAGAAAAAAAAAATCAGGGGATGTACTTTAGTATCTTGTCGTATTTACAATGTGCACGCTGGTTAGGCTGGCCAATCAGGGTTCCCTTTTTTAATGTTTAGGGACAGTCATTGTATAATAATATTTATGTACACATTATAATTTTACATTTACCTTGCATGACATCTCCCCCATGTGCTTTCATTAAATTATATTCTTGTGTGACTATACTGCATGGGGCACATGTGCTTATATGGGGGTTTCTCATCTTTTCTACACTGACATCTCACTTTTTGAACTGCTACACTACCCTGTTTAACAAAAAAAGTTGCTATATAATTTAAGTTTACTAAAATAATTTTAACACTACTTTCTTCTTCTTCTACTTTCGGCTTTTCCCGGTTAGGAGTTGCCACAGCAGATCACCTGTTTCCATTTCTTCCTGTTCTCTGCATCTTGCTCTGTCACACCAAACACCTGCATGTCCTCTCTAACCTCATCCATAAACCTTATCTTAGGCCTTCCGCTTTTCCTCTTACCTGGCAGCTTCATCCTTAGCATCCTTTTCCCAATATACCCAGCATCCCTCCTCAGCACATGTCCAAACCAACGCAATCTCGCCTCTCTGGCTTTGTCTCCAAACTGTCCAACCTGGGCTGACCCTCTAATATACTTATTCCTAATCCTGTCTACCCTCGTCACACCCAGTGCAAATCCTAACATCTTTAACTCTGCCACATCAAGCTCTGACTCCTGCCTTTTTGTCAATGCCACCGTCTCCAACCCATATAACATAGCTGGTCTGGCTACCCTTTTGTAGTCCTTTCCTTTCACTCTTAGTGGTACCCGTCTGTCACAAATCACTCCTGACACTCTTCTCCACCCACTCCACCCTGCCTGTACTCTCTTCTTCACCTCTTATCCACACTCGCCATTACTCTGAACTGTTGCTCCCAGGTATTTAAACTCATCCACCTTCGCCAACTCTACTCCCTGCATCCTCACCATTCCTCTATCCTCCCTTTCATTCACAAACATATATTCTGTCTTAGTCCAGCTGACCTTCATTCCTCTCCTCTCTAGAGCATATCTCCACCCTCCAGGGTCTCCTCAACCTGTTCCCTACTCTCACTACATATCACAATGTCATATGCAAACATCATAGTCCACGGGGACTCCTGTCTGATCTCATATGTCAACCTGTCCATCACCAGTGCAAATAAGAATGGGCTCAGAGCTGATCCTTGATGTAATCCCACCTCCACCTTAAACGCATCTGTCACTCCCACTGCAGATCTCACCACTGTCACACTACCCTTGTACATATCCTGTACCACTCTTACATATTTCTCTGCCACTCCCGACTTCCTCATACAATACCACAACTACTCTCTAGGCACCCTGTCATATGCTTTCTCTAAGTCCACAAAGACACAATGCAACTCCTTCTGACCTTCTCTGTACTTCTCCATCAACACTCTCAGAGCAAACATCGCATATGTAGTGCTCTTTCCTGGCATAAAACCATACTGCTGATCACTAATCATCACCTCCCTTCTTAACCTAGCCTCCACTACTCTTTCCCAAAATTTCATGCTGTGACTGATCAGTTTTACCCCTTGTAGTTACTACAGCTCTGCACATCACCCTTATTCTTAAAAATCGGTATCAAAACACTTTTTCTCCATGACTCAGGCATCCTCTCAATTTCCAAGATTTCATAAACAAGCTGGTTAAAACTTCCACTGCCATTTCTTCTAAACACCTCCAAGCTTCCACAGGTATGTCATCTGGACCAACAGCCTTTCCATTCTTCATCCTCTTCATAGCTATCCTTACTTCCGCCTTGCTAATCCATTGCACTTCCTGATTCACTATCCCCACATCATCCAACCTTCTTTCTCTCTCATTCTCTTAATTGATCAGCCCCTCAAAGTACTCTTTCCATCTGTTCAACACATTCTCCTTGCTAGTGAGCACATTTTCCTCATTATCCTTTATCACCCTTACCTGCTGCACATCTTTCCTAGCTCGGTCCCTCTGTCTAGCCAATCTGCACAGGTCCTTTTCTCCCTCCTTAGTGTCCAAAATTTCATACAACTCTCTATATGCCTTATCCTTAGCCTTTGCCACCTCTCTCTTTACCATGCACCTTATCTCCTTATACACCTGTCTACTTTCTTCATCTCTCTGACAATCCTACTTCTACTTCACCAACCTCTTTCTCCGTATACTCTCCTGTACTTCCTCATTCCACCACCAGGTCTCCTTGTCCTCCTTCCTCTGTCCAGATATCACACCAAGCACCTTTCTAGTAGTCTCCATTACTAGCTCTGCTGTAGTTACCCAGCTATTCGGTAACACTTCACTGACACCCAGTGCCTGCCTTAACTCTTCCCTGAACTCCACCTCACAATCACCCTTTTTCAGTTTCCACCATTTGATCCTTGGTGCTGCCCTCACACTCCTCTTTTTCTTCTTGATCACCAATATCATTCTACAGACCACCATTCTATGCTGCCTAACTTCACTTTCCCCCATCACCACTTTACAGTCTCCAATCTCCTTCAAACTGGCCCTCCTGCATAGGATATAATCCACCTGTGTGCATCTCTTTCCACTCTTGTATGTCACCCTATGCTCCTCCCTCTTGTTAAAATACGTATTCACCACAGCCATGTCCATCCTTTTTGCAAAATCCACTACCATCTGACCTTCTGCATTCCTTTCCTTAACACCATACCTACCCATCACTTCCTCAACCCCTCTGTTCCCTTCACCAACATGTCCATTGAAATTTGCTCCGATCACCACTCTCTCACCCATGGGTATAGTCATCACCACTTCATCCAGCTCACTCCAAAATTTTTCTTTCTCATCCATCGCACACCCAACTTGTGAAGCATATGCACTAACAGCATTCATCATTACACCATTGATTTCCAGCTTCATAAACATCACTCTATCCGACACTCTTTTCATAGGTTCATAGGTTCATAGGTTCATAGGTTCATACTAGGCTATCTGCCCGAGGGCATTTACAAGCCTAGCCCATAGTTTTGTGGCTTACGCCACCCCTTTAGTATGGGGAACTATACCCATTATTTTGCTGTGCCTCTGTTGAGCAGTGACACTGAGGTAATCCCTGGGGTATATCTGCGATCTCCCATCCATTGGTCAAGATTTCTCTTGAACAAGGCCAGCGAGGTGCTCTGCCTCACATATACCGGGATTTTATTCCACAGCATAGGGAGTCTTTGGGTGATGAATCTATCCCTCCAGCACGCCTATTAATAGCCGTGTCGAGGTTTAAGTCTCCCTTGTGACTCTGACGGATCTAGATTTTTGAGGTGAAGCATATTCATCAAATCTGGGTTTGACATGGCCTTGTATGTTAGGCAAAGGTCACCACTGAGCATGTGCGACTGAATAGAGCTGGAGTTCTTTCAGTCGGGCAGCATAGGACAGATGTTTGAGACCCTTTATCCTTTTGGTGAGGAACTTTGTGGCCTCTCCAGCTGCTGCAAGTGTCGGGTCAGATACATTCCGAATGGGGCATTGTACTCAATCATTGGTCTGATGAGTGATGAGTATAGGGAGACTATGACCTCCCTTGATCTAGATGAGAATCCTTCATGATAAGGTGGGCAATGTAGAAGGTCTTCCTAACTACTTTAGCTACATGGGTGTCGAATGACAGACTACTATCAACCTGGGTCCCCAGGTCCCTGATAACTTCTTCTGTGCTCAGTGGATTGCCACCTATTTGGTAGCTAGGGGTAACCTTGTTTTTCCGAAGGGTATGACTATGCATTTTTGGCATTTAACTTTAGGCCATGGCTCTGGCACCAGTTATCCGCTTCTGTGAGACCCTTCTGAAGGATATCTGTGTCAGATGTGTTTTCTACTATGGCACCCAGTTTGCAGTCATCTGCAAACTTTGTCAGCCATAACCCTCCTGTGTTTGCTTGTACTGGAAAAGTAGATGCCAAACAAGAGTGGGCCCAGGACTGAGCCCTGTGGTACACCACTTGTGACAGGCTTTGAGTCTGACATGGCGCCAGCAACTCTGACCCTGTGGGTTCTGTCACTCAGCCAGTTTGCAACCCATCTTGTGATGTATGGGTTAACATTTAAGCTGATGAGTTTTTCAATGAGACCCGAGTGGGGTATTGTATCAAAGGCCTCGCCAGATCGAGGTAGGCTGTATGGACTGCCTTTCCTCATCAATGGCTTTGGTGACTGTTTCGAAAAAGTCAACCAAGTTTAGAAGGCATGATCTGCCTTTGACAAAGCCAAACTGGGATGGATCCAAAGTCTGCAAATTCCTATGTCTTTATTTATGAGGTCCATTATGATCCTCTCCATGGCTTTGCAGATAAGGCTTGTTAAGCTAATGGGGCGGTAATTTCCAGGGTCGGTGGAGGCACCGCCTTTGTGAAGTGGGACCACAGTTGCAGTGCGCCACTCCCTGGGTACGTATCCAGAGGTAAGACTATGATTAAACAGCTGTCCTAGCTGTGGGTTTAATTCCTCGTTGAGTTCGTGGAGCACACAGCCGGGGACACCATCAGGTCCCATGGATGCTGTGTTTGTTGCTTTGGAGAGAGCTGTTCGCACTTGGGCGTTGGAAATGTTTGGGGGTCTGCAATCGCTTGGTATAGATATCTCTCTTTGGGGGGGGGAGAAGTTTGCACTGAACCTGTCAGCCAGTATGTTGGCAATGTCTGTAGGATCAGTAATCTTCACATCATTTTGAACTAGTTCTGAGCATATCTGGGAGTTTCCTCCCAGGTTTCTAACATAGCTAAAGAAGGCCTTATGATTGTCTTTTGAGTCTTTAGCTATTTTTCTCTCAAAATTTGCTTTGGATGATTTTATGAGAGCTCTTAGTTTTTACTTATAGTGATCAAGGGTGTCTTACCTTTTAAGGATTTTGCTCTATCTTGTAGTAGCTTCCTCCTTTGTTGTAGAGTTTGTTTATGGCTGGGGTCCACCAGACTGGACGCTTGCCTTTGGTACAAAGAGTCTTTGTTTTGTTTGGGATTGCCTTATCCATGCAGTCCTGCAGGTGCTGGTAGAAGGCATTTGTAAGTGATTCAGCGGCTTGAGTACTGTTTTCTGCCGGCTCGGGGCCTTAAAGGAGACCACACTAGTCTTTAGAAGTGTGAAGTCGGCTTCGAAGTTCTTTACTGTGGTCTTTTTATTTCAGGTGGGGTGGGATGAGGACCTCCAGCGAGATTAGTTTGTGATCTGATCTCACCAGTGAGGGGTATACTTCGGTGTTGAACATTGTGCTCCCATGTTCGTGATGATGAGATCAAGTATGTTTTCTCCTCTTGTGGGATGGTGACTAGTTGTTCCATGGCATTTGAGTTTATGAATTCCAGGAACTTTTGGGCTAGGTGTTTGGGCTTGAGTAGTGTTCCCAGTCTATATTAGGGTAATTGAAGTCACCTAGTATGATGGTGTTTGGTGATACATTTATCCCTCTAGTGTTTTCAGGAAGGCCATGTGAGGTTCCTGAGTTTGTGAGGGTGGCCTGTAACATGCTACAATTTGTAGAGCAGTCTTGCCTATGGTTAATTGCACCTGGATGGTCTCGATGCATCGTGCATTGCCACCAGTCTTGAGGTGTGGGTGTCTTTGATGAATATGGATACCCCACCTCCTTTCTTGGTATTGTCCGGATTTTGGGGCGAACGCATGATAAGAGGTAAAACCTGATAGTGCTGGGGTGCTCTCAGGAGCCTTGAACCAGGTTTCTGTCACTGCACAGACATCGATGTTCTCCATACTGAGAAGGGCCTCGAAAAGTGCATTTTGAGATTTAGACTTCTGGCATTGAGCAGCATTACCCTTAGTTTTTTTCCTTTTTGATGTTCTAGGGTGGTAGGTTTAGAATTTGAGCCTTGCCTAAAAAAGGCACTATGGGGGTGGCAAGAGCCTTTGCCAACATCCGAATCCCAGGGTGACAGGTGCAAGCCGCCCCTCTCGGAAGCAGCGTGGCTTGTCCAGCATGTCATCCCAGGCAGACAGACATTGGATCCCCTTTGAATGACACCAGAGTTTAAGCCAATTGTTAAAGCTGATCATCTTATCTCTGTATTGTGGCATCATGCTTGGTGAAGGTAGGATACTGCTCAAGGTCAGGGTCATACCTGCCTGGGCTACATAATCAGAGAGCTCCTCAATGTCTCTTTCATGTAGTCCAAGGAGGTACGCTCAGGTCGTTTACACCAGCGTGGACAATGACTGAGTCATTTGTACCTGCTGTTGAGAGACCTGAGTGCTTGTGTTATGTGGCGGATTCTAGCCGACAGGCAGCTTACTGTGACCTTCTCCTTACTCAGTCTGGTGAGCGGACGTCAGTGTGTCTGACTATGGAGTCACCAATGACTAGTGTGTCTGGCATTGTGTTTGGCCTTAAGGGCTGTGACTGTTTGACACTCTGACTGTGAGGTCTATGTGTTGCAGGTGTTGTGTTCTGAGGTGGTGGTTGTTTGGGTGTCTGCTTTGGTGGCCTCTGCTGTTTTGGTAGATTTTTGATCAGAGCCGCCGAGTATGTCTTTGTGTGTTTATGTGTATGATTTGAGGTTGTGATGGTACTATGTGAGACTGGGTCTATAGTGTGTGTGGTAACCTTCTCCTCCTGACTGGTCTTGCCAGTCCTATGTTGAGAGAGCTCAGCCTAACTGAAAACTAAAACACTCTTGGCATACTGTTCCTTCAGGATAACCCCTACCCCATTTCTCCTCCCATCCACACCATGATAGAACAATTTGAACCCACCTCCAATACACCTGGCATTACTTCCCTTCCACCTGGTCTCTTGTACACACAATATATCAACCTTCCTTCTGTCCATCATATCAGCTAGCTCTCTCCCTATACCAGTCATGCTGCCAAAATTCAAAGATCTTAACCCTCACTACAACACTCTTAACCTTTCTCCTCTCTTCCTGCCATTGAGCATGCCTTCCCCCTCTTCTTCTCCTTCTTCGGCCAACAGTAGCCCAATTTCCAACAGCACCCTGTCAGCTAACCTCCCTCCAGAAGGTATAATGCAACTCAATGGAAAATAGTACAGTGACATGCAATATGTGAACTAAACACTGAGTATAGATTTACAGATAAGCTGTAATGAACCACATAAGTGCCCATCAAAAAAAATATATATGTATATATATATATATATATATATATATATATATATATATATATATATATATATATATATAGATATAGATAGATATAGATAGATAGATATATATAACATATATATATATATATATATATATATATATATATATATATATATATATGGGTTAGCTTCATTTGATCAACAGACCATTTGATCAACATTCATTTGGTCAACAGCTCATTTGGTCAACAACCTGTATTCAAGGCACTTAACAGGGATTTGCCCCCCTCCCCAATATTGTGTGACCCTGGAGTTGATATATATAGTTGGGGGGGTGCACAGCCCCCCACCTACTTTTTTTAAAATATGTAGTTTTTCTTCTATTTTCATGCTTTTAAATGAAAATAGGTGGGGGGCTTCACCCCCCATGCCGCACGCCCCCCCCCAACTATATATACCAACTCCAGGGTCACCCGACATTGGGGAGGGGGACCAATCCCTGTTATTTGTCTTGAAGTGTACTGAATTACTGGTTATCAGTCAAATGAAGTTTAAATCAAATGGGTTTCAGTCAAATGGTCTGTCGATCAAATGAAGGTAACCCATATATATATATATATATATATATATATATATATATATATATAAAGAGAGATATATATGTGTGTGTGTGTTTATGGAGGGGTGGCTTGTATATAAATGGATATATATATATATATATATATATATATATATATATATATATATATATATATATATATAAATATATATATAGATATAGATAGATATGTATATATGTGCATGTGTGTGTACATACATGAGTGTGCTTGAGCAAGTGTGTGTGTGTGTGTGTGTGTGTGTGTGTGTGTGTGTGTGTGTGTGTGTGTGTGTGTGTGTGTGTGTGTGTGTGTGTGTGTGTGTGTGTGTGTGTGTGTGTGTGTGTGTGTGTGTGTGTGTGTGTGTGTGTGTGTGTGTGTGCATATACACCTGTTTGCTTGGACAAGTGCACCTTTGTGTGTTTCTGTGTATGTGGTGTGTATGTTGCGTGTTTGTATGTGTCTGTATATGTGTGTGTGTGTGTGTGTGTGTGTGTGTGTGTGTGTGTGTGTGTGTGTGTGTGTGTGTGTGTGTGTGTGTGTGTTTGTATGTGTGTGTGTAAATATGTATATGTTTGTTGAGCATCTTTAATGAAACGAAGTCTTGAATAGCTGAAATTCAAAATAATTGAAATGAAACAGTGAAACTTCAAAAAGTAGCAAATTATGCAACTCATGAATACACTCACAACTCAATAAAATGTTTTTTACAGGGGGTTGTGTTCCCACTACAACTACCAATGTTGAGATCTGGCCCTACAGACTGAGCTCCTACATCCTCACTGTAATAGTACCTCTGAGGTCAGAAACTCACAGAAAAAGGAAAAGTAAAAACAGAGAAGGAAAAAGACGCTAACCTTTTCTCTGAGTAATCTAACTTTATAAATTGTATGAAGGACTTTCTGTGACAGACTAGCGGTATTGACATTACAAGAAGTTTCTTCAATTTTGACAAAATATGAAATGACAAGCTAAAACACCCTCATATTAAAATATACAGCTAGCCAGACAGATAATAAAGTATATATGTATATATTTGGGTTCACTTTGGAATCTCGAAATACTGAAATGTCGATTTTCAGTATCTTGAGACCAAATTGTGGAATCTGCAGTTGTGCGAAAATGCAGAATATCAAACCCGGAAATGTTGAACCCGTGGTACTGATGGTGTGTTTTGTAAGTGTTATGTTTTTTAAGGGTTTTGGGGAGGGTTGTGTGTTTCTGAGTGTTTTGGTGAGTTTTAGGTGTGGGTTAGGGCAGGCTGTTAAGAGTGTGTGTGCCAGTGTTGAGAGTGGTGGTGTTTGTATGTATGTGATGTGTGTTTGTGCAAAGGGGGTGCAGAATGTGTGGTGGTGAGTTTTCTGTCTTTTGGTGTTTAGTGCGATGTCGGAATTAGTATATACAAGTAGTGGGGGTGTGAGGGGTGCAGCCCCCCCCATGGGGAGTGCAGGGGTGCTTGCCTCCCTACTTATAGCAAGGCTAGGTGTGTGTGTGTGTTTGTTTTGTTGTGTTCACGTGTGTTGTTTTGCTTTGTTGTAGTGTCGTAAGGTGGGTGTATTTGTGATGTTCTTCGTTTTCCATTGCTGCAGTCCTTACTATTGGGGTATAGTCCGCGTCCAGTCGGCCCGAATACCAGAGTATAAGGCTGACGTCGGTCAGGTCGCATTAGACTGACGTCAGTACGTCAGGGTACTAATGCGCATGACCAACGTCATATCCCCAGTCTTTTTTGCCGCATGGTCCGATGCAGAAGCAGTTTTGCGAGTGCAGGTTGGCGTTCTGAAATATTTCCGAAACCGGAGTTTCAGACCGAAACAGAGTTGGCTAAGTACCCCGTTGGGGAACATTTTGGTTTTCTTGCCTCAGTATTTTACCGGATGTCAGAAAAAGTGAATAACTGTATTTCTTGTGGGAAACAGATACCTCATAGGGATTACCATACCTTGTGTATACCTTGTTTAGGGCCTGAGCACGACGTTGTTGGTTGCTGCTCTTGTGCTAGGTTTAACAAACGCACTATTAAGAGGAGGTTAGACTGTGCCAGGTTAGTGTTTGGGAAGCGTTGCAATTATAAAATGCCGCCGGATGCTCCGACGCCCGCCCAAGAAGCGCAAGGACAAAACAGTGAAGCCTAGGGTTGATGAACCGCAGTCCCGGACGTCGGTTCTTTAGAAGGCTCAGTGGAGCCAGAGGTTTTGCCAGGAGTTTCCATGGAGTCTCAGGCAGAAACTTTACTGTTACAGGATGTGCCTTCTCAGGAGGTAGGCCAGGCTGAGGGGCTTCTCAGGTAACTGTTCTTCCCTCTCTACCCAAGGTAGTTAGAGCCTCTCCTTCTGTTGCCAAAACTTCTTTGAGAGGTAGGCCTAGTTCAGCTTCAGTGGGGCTTCTCCTAGCATTTCGGGTTCTGTACCTAAGAAACATATGCTTAAAATGGCAGAAGATTTGATTACTATGATTAGAGGTTCTATGCCCCGCCTGATAAGAGGCCTAGGGTGGAACCGAGTTTGATAGTTTTGAACAGTGTTCAGAGGCTTCAGAGTTTTCTGGAAGACTTGCAGGAGTATCCTACTTATTCTGATTCTGATGTGGATGATTCCACTCCTACAGCTTCTCCTCCTGAGGATTTCTCATTTTCAGAGACTCTGCATTCCATGAGGGAGCACTTTAAATGGGAAGGCCAGGATTACTCTGATTCCAGGAAAAGGCTTAGGGAATTCTTGTTTTGCCCCAGCATAGGCCCTTAGCTATTCCTCCTGTGTTGAATGTGGTGGAAGATGTTTTGCAGAGGCTTCCTGAATCCTGACTCTTTGCCTCCTGCTCCTGTTAAGCCTGATAGGTATTATAGGGTGCCCGAAGCTCATAAGTATTTGTTTAAGAGTCCTAGGGCGGACCCAGAAACTATTTCTCAAGGGCCTAAAGGTGTTAAGGCTTCTGTGGTTAAAAATCCTGTTCCCACTGATAAAGAGGCAAGGGCCTTGGATAGGTGGGGAAAGAAAGTGTATACTTCTTCCACTCTAGCCATGAGAGCGTTGAATTGTCAGTTTCACATGCTAAAATATCAGAATTATCTCCTTTCACAATTAAAATCTAAGGTGGATGCTTTGGCGGAAGGTATTGAGTGTAAAGAGTTGCTGGACTTGGTTCATGTGTCTGAGCAAGTGGGTAAGCATTCTTTGCAATGTGGTTTTGATGCTGTACAGGCCTCCTCGAGGGTGGCTGCTACTAGTTCTGTTCTTCGCAGGCATGCCTGGTTGAAGGATCAGAATTTAGCTGAGCATGTTAAGACAAGGATTTTGGATGTTCCTTTACAGTCTGATGTGTTGTTTGGATCGCCTGTGGAAGCAGTTTTAAAGAAAATGGAGGACAAAGCTAAGTCTATGCAAACTGTTAAAGATTTTTGCAGGTGCAGCCACCAAGTTTAGTAGAAATTGGCCTGCTAAGGGGTGGACATATCCTGCTTATGATTCCCAGTCTAGGGTAGGTCTAGACGTGGTAGGGGCAGGGCTCAAGGTTCTTTTAGGCCTAGAACAGGAGTTCACCTGCTCAGACTTCTGGTGAGGGCAGGGGTCAGTCCTTTCGTAAACAGACCCAATGACCTGTCTTTTCAGCTGCCAGTAGATTCTCGTCTGGCAGCTCCTTTGGGAGGAAGACTGTCTCTTTTCAAAGAAAATTGGGATTTAATTACTCAAGACAAATGGGTGTTGGATATCATTCACCACGGTTACAGATTTTACTTCCATACAATGACCCCTTTCAAAGGCATGCCAGACGTTCCTCCCCCACAAAGAAAGGAGGCTCACAAGCAAGTTTCTCAGTTACTCCAGATGGGGCCATTCAGCCAGTCCCTGTATCAGAAAGGGGCCTAGGATTTTATTCTCGCCTGTTCCTAGTACCAAAGAAGGGGAACACGTGGAGACCAATTTTGGATTTATCTCTCCTCAACACTTTTCTGGACATTCCCAAGTTCAAGATGTTGACGTTACAACAGCTTTTACCTCTGCTGGGCAAAGATCACTGGATGGTAACTTTAGATCTCAAGGAAGCTTACCTTCATGTGCCTATAAGGCTAAGTTGCAGGAAGTATCTGCGGTTTCGAGCTGGAAATTCTCATTATCAGTTCTCTGCATTGCCCTTTGGCTTATCTACTGCGCCCAGAGTATTCACAAAGGTTCTGGCTCCAGTGATAGCTTACTTTAGGCTTCAAGGAATTCAAATCTATCCTTACTTGGACGACTGCCTGATTCTGGCTCAAGAAAAGGAAGACCTTCTACAGCATCTGGAATATGTTATAGCAGTGCTAAGATGCCTAGGGTATTCTGTGAACGAAATAAAGTCCAGTCTAGTACCCTCTCAAGACATGTGCTTTCTGGGTGTGAGACTGAATACAGCAGCCCAGATGGCCTTTTTAACCCCGGACAAACAAAAGAGTCTGTCACTTTACTTCCATCAACTATCTCATCAGTCCGTGCTGACTGCAAGGACAGTCCTTCAAGCATTAGGGTTCATGGCATCTTGTATTCTGGTGCTTCCCAATGCCAAACTGCATATGAGGAAGCTACAATGGTATCTCAAAAATGTATGGACACAGCACTGCCAGGATTTGGACACTGTCATTCAAATAATACCTTGCCTTCAAAAAGAATTCTTGTGGTGGGCTCAGGAATGTCACCTAAACAAGGGACTCTCTGTGACCCGGCCAGAGGCAAGTCAGATTTTAACGACAGATGCCTCGGACATTGCTTGGGGAGCTCATCTAAATGGAAAGTGGATACAAGACAAGTGGCCTGCCAGACTACAGCATCTACATATCAACATGAAGGAGATGTTAGCAGTCCAGTTTGCATTAATGGCTTTCAAGGAGTTACTTCTACCAGGGCGGGTGTTGATTCTAACAGACAACACAACTGTCATGTGGTACATCAACAAGCAAGGGGGAACACATTCTTATCCTCTATGCAGGCAAGCAATGATTTTATGGGAGACTGCGCTAAGCTTGCAACTAACTCTTCAGGCAAGGTTTCTGCCAGGAGCACAGAACTCCTTAGCAGATGTGTTAAGCAGACAAATCATGGATCCCCACGAGTGGAAACTGGATCTTCATGTATTTCAGAAATTGACAGTGTCATGGGGAACTCCAGACATAGATCTGTTCGCTTCTCCACTAAACCACCAGCTGCCAAAGTATTGCACAAAGGGGTTTCATCACACAGCTTGGAAAGTGGATGCTCTGTCTTTCAGTTGGAAAAACCTTCATGTGTATGCCTTTCCACCTCTGCCTCTTCTTCCAAAGGTACTATTAAAGGTCAGACAAGACAGACCAAGGATGATTTTGATAGCTCCAGATTGGCCTCGGCAACACTGGTACCCACTACTACGGAGTCTGGTAAAGAAGCCTCCATGGCCTTTACCTCTGATTCCTCATCTGTTATCTCAGAAGGACGGTCATCTGCTCAATGTCAAGCTTCACTCTCTTCATCTAACAGCCTGGCATATTCTGTGTTGAAACACAGCAGGTCTCAACTTCCTCAACAAGTTTTAAATGTGATTATGGAAGCTAGAAGACCTAGTACAAGGAGAGTGTACGCAGAAAAATGGAAGAGATTTTTATTTTGGAGTACAGCAAAGAATTTGGAGATTTCTGAGCCTAATTTGAGTGTGGCTCTTCAATATCTTACTGAGTTATTGGACAAAGGTTTGTCCTTCTCTTCCATTAAGATTCATGCTGCAGCAATTTCAGCTCACTATGATTGTGACCCACCTTTGTTTTCGCATCCTTTGTTCAAGCAGTTTCTTAGAGGGGCAAAGAATATAAGACCCCCACGTAGAGCTCCTACTCCTGCTTGGGATCTCAATTTTGTGTTGGAAAAACTTACTCTACAACCTTTTGAGCCTGCAGCTACTGCTGAATTGAAATACTTGTCATGGAAGACTGCTTTTCTGTTGGCTATTACTTCTGCAAGAAGGGTGTCTGAGTTGCAGGCCCTTATGGCAGTAGAGCCCTTTTTGATTTTCCATAAGGATAGGGTATCATTACGCACTAATCCTTCCTTTATGCCTAAGGTGGTTTCTAGTGTGGCTTTAAACCAAACTATTCATTTGCCTACTTTTATGCAGACCCTCAAAATAAAGGGGAAAAGATTTTGCACACTTTAGATGTACACAGGCAATTGTTATTATTTAAGCAGGACTAAGGATTTTAGGCAGTCTCAGCAGTTGTTTGTTTCTTTTGCTTTGAGTTCACAGGGCAAGCCTGTGTCAAAACAAACTATTTCTAGGTGGATTGGCTTTTGCATTGCATTTTGTTATTCCCATCATGGCAAGGAGATTCCAGCTGGGATTAGGCCTCATTCCACTAGGGCTACTGCCACTTCAACAGCATTTCTAAGGGGTGGCAACTAAGGATATTTTGGAAGCAGCTACTTGGAGTTCAGTGCATACTTTCTCTAAGCATTATCACCTTCCTATCTACTCTAAGTCTAGGGCTGGTTTTGCCACAGCTGTTTTGCAAGGCATGTTGTCAGCTCCTACTTCTTTATGATTTGCCAGCCTCCCTTACCTCTGCTTTGGGATTCTACCCAATAGTAAGGACTGCAGCAATGGAAACGAAGAACATAGTACAGTTTTGTACCTACCATAAATGTAGATGTTCGAGGATTCCATTGCTGCAGTCCAATTTACCCTCCCTCCTTTCCCTCTGTGTTTAGGGGTGGTTGTGTAGGTGAGTTTACATGCTTATATTTTTGTATATATTCTTGTATATATTGTACATGTTTTTGGTGCAGGTATTTTGGGACTTGTCTTTTTAGGGTCTTCTGACATCTGGGGCAAGAAAAGACTGAGGATATGACGTCGGTCATGCGCATTAGTACCCTGACGTACTGACGTCAGTCTAATGCGACCTGACCGACGTCAGCCTTATACTCTGGTATTCGGGCCGACTGGACGCGGACTATACCCCAATAGTAAGGACTGCAGCAATGGAATCCTCGAACATCTACATTTATGGTAGGTACAAAACTGTACTTTTGTATGCATGGTGTAGTGTTTTGTTGATGTACTCAGTTTTGAATTTTGTGGTTTTGGTTTTCGGGTTTGTGAATTTTTGGCTTTATAGTCTCAAAATACTGAAATATGATATTTCAGTATTCCGAGATTATAAAGTGAATCCATATATATATATATATATATATATATATATATATATATATATATATATATATATACATATATATATATAGGTGTGTGTGTGTGTGTGTGTGTGTGTGTGTGTGTGTGTGTGTGTGTGTGTGTGTGTGTGTGTGTGTGCGCGTGCGCGTGCGTTTGTGTGTGTGTGTGTGTGTGTCCGTATATAGAGAGATGTGCATATAGCATGCTACTGGGCAAAGATTGAACCTCAAGCTTTATTTGCTCGAGGATAGTCTCACAAACAAAGTGTTTTTTCAGACTTTTTTGGCAATTGCTGTTCAGGAATTCGTATCCTCAGTGCATTTGCTTTCATCCAGTCATAGTGGAGGCATAGATATAGTTTTAGATTTAGATATAGATATAAACATAGATAGATATAGATATAAATATACAAATATTATGTATACAGAGAGACAGATAGATAACCAACAAACATTTGTCCTGCCTGGTTTTATTGCCCTTTTATGTTATAAGCTGTAGATCAGGATGTCAAAATAACCATTATTAAGCTATTCAGTTTACTGATTTCTCTGGCAAAATATGTAACAAAATCCAGCCTCTGACTAATAAATATAGCAATGTTTTCTGGCAGAAATCAATATACGTATAAATACAGAGTAGCTGAGATATGAGATTTCATCATGAGAATTTTATAAACTAAATTATTTAGTAGCAGATCATGTGCTCTGTGTGGTTTTGCATGAGTCATATAGCAGTGTCACTTGCTATGAAAGACAAACAGGGCACTATATGCTTCATTCTGTGGCCTCCGTGCTTACCACACCCATGACTATGTTACTTTGTAGTGGAATACACAATTAAGTGCGATAGTTCTCACAAGTTTACAGGTGAAAAAAACTGAAAAATTATTTCTAGTGTAGAACAAACCAAGCATCATACTGTGAATAACTGGAACATAAAGAAATCAAAATATAACATGCTGTACAGTGTTTAGTCTGTACGTTTCTAGGATGTATACAGACGGTTGCTTATTTTGAGAATTTTATTTAAAGCATTATAACACATAACTATGCACTGAACCTGCAAACAAGCAGCAGTGTTTTAATTTTCCTGTTCTTTCAACAGAGAAGGTTCATTTATGGCTACAGAATTTATGTAACTCTTTGTTCTCTGGTTCAGTGTGTTTTACGTTAGGTCTCTGAATAACATGCCTCTGTTTGAAATATCTTCTAATGCACTCTGACACAAACAAAACTTGCTGAGCACCACCATTTTGTGTGGTTTTGATTTAATCATCAGACAGATGAAAGCGGGTGTACACATTGCTTTCAACTCATTGGCACTTTTGTCATTCATCTTAGTCAACGTACACTTGCCCAGGCCTTACCATTAATGATAGCTGTGGAAATAATAGCCAGTAGAGCAGGGGGTCAAGAGAAATATGTTGAAGACTTCAGAGGGAAGTAAATGACAGAGCAACTTCTTTAGACTATTAAATGCCAGGGTAAAATTTTCTTGATGAGTTCAGGGGTTCATTCCATCGGGAAGGGTAAATGGGGACATGTTCAAGTAGTTTACTGTTGTTAACAGATGAAATGGTGGTAACAGCATTACAAAACAAGCAGACCTAAGGCAATTTTCTTAATTATCTTACTGACCTGGCAAACTGCAGAGCGTTCATTATTATAGTGAGAACATATTCCATCAACTAGATTTAACCCCTTGTTTCTCTTCACTTTAACATTGTGCTTTTGAGTGACTGCTGTTAATTTCCCTTCCATTTTTTGCAGTTATGTCTTTGAAAACTTTGTTGAGGAAACCTTTGCATTATTGCTTCTTTATCATTCTTTCATGTGATTGAGTATTGTAAAGTCCAAGGATTTGGGTGCTCTGAAACAATGTTCTAAAATAAAGTTACATTTAATAGAGCTTGTCAAAGTCAGGAAAATCTGTTTTTTATAACTGCTGCAAACTACATATATATATTCTCTCATATAGCATTTTGTTAGGAATTTACATTTTTGCTGCTGGTAAGCTGATGCACGTTCTATTCAGTGATATCAAATATTTTTTATTATCTTTACTAACAGAGATAGTTGCTGTAATTTACAACCACTGTGAATACTCTATTACTGCAACAGCATGACATACAAAAATGTAATACAGACTACTTGCTTGTTTATATAGTAGGAAATGGTAAAAACTTTGGTAAAATATTTTGCTTTTGGAGTCAGTATTCCAGGATGAAGTTTGGTTTTATTATTAAAATAATGTCTCTTTATGAGGGCATGAACAATACAAAATAACTCAGAATAGTCATTTTTGTTTTGTAAGAAAAGCAAATTTAAGCCACAAAATAAATAAACCAATAAATAAAATAATTAAAAAAACATGCACAGATCAATTACTGGTCATGCATAAATGCAAACGGGAACAAAATTCAGTTCAAACAGTCTTAAAGGTGTTCATGCTGGCAATAAACAGCAAAAGTTGGCTGGTGAAAACAATACTTACAGCTTTACACTTTACTCAACATTCTGAATAATTCCATACTGGCAAGGATAATCTATACAGGAAGTTTCTTCTTAGAGCACCATGGCTTCAGTTTCATTTAACTTCCAGGATTACTTCTTCCTCCATATCATGCATAGACATCTGAGACTTCTCCTTGCAGACCGTTCGTGATCCACAGAATAGAAATCTGGAAACTAGCTGCTTCTCTATGAATCGCCATTATATTTTTCCAAATCCACTTGTTTTCTGTTGAGACTTCCTGCCTGTTCTGTGCTTCCTTCTCATTGTTCATTGTGTTAAAGATGCAGTCAGCCATAATAGTTACAACCCCACATTGAACAATGCATTTTCCAGGTCCTGCAGTCACTGTGTTACATGATTTCTCCCTGTGTTGAACTGCAGATTTTATTAAGCATGGAATAGGTTGTAGGTTTATGTCTGCCCACCCACATTTAAATGATTGTGGCCTGGACAATCATGGGTTTTAAAGCAAAATGACCATAGGGTTAAAATGCAACAGGACAGCTTATGGTTGTGGTCCCTTTGTTGGTAGAGACACTCTAAGGGTTTGTCCATAATAAACAGAAATTTTCTATATGAAAAGTAATGTTTTATGGTGGTGTAGGCCAATTTGTTTACAAGGTAATCTTATTTTATCAATGAATATCATTTCCTAGGAGTGTTGAGCTTTCTGCTGATGTAGCAAATGAGGTGTATCCCTTTTGACATGATTTTACCCTCTGCTTACTTAAGTGCTATCAGGGCATGCTAAGAATTGTTTAGAATAACCTGGAACTATCAGTATATTTTTCAAACATAACATGTACTTCATCTGCTTAAAATTTTGTTTTGCTTCAGCTGTCCATTTATTTTCAAGGAGACCTTCCTCTTGGTCAAGTCAATTAGGTAGCACATTATTTTGGCAAAATTATGAATAACCTTTTAGTAGTAGTTAGTGAAGCCTAAGAAAGCTTTAACCTTTTCCTTGGCATTGCCATTGACCAATTATTTATGGCTTTACCTTCTTAAGCCTGTGGTTTCACTATCCATTGGTCTATTACATAGTCCCAATAATAGCTTTTGTCATGCCCAGCTTAAACTTAGATGTGCTAGTAGTCAATCCAACTTGATGCAGTAAATTTAAGCTCAAATAAATTTTAGGGAAACTGCTTCTTCATTCCTCAAAAAACCCTAGCACATCATCCAGGCAAGCTTCAGCTTATCTGGAATAAGTTCTAATCATTTTATCCATCAGTTCTGGACAGTTTCAGGTGCTCCAACCGAGCTTAAAAATAGGACTCTTTAACGGACGAGTTCGTCTTTTGTGAGAATACTACTTTTCCTTAACCCCTGTGACTAGTGGAATTTGCCATTAGCCTCTGTTTATGCCCAGGGTGGATAGAAATCTTTCAAATAGTTCAAATAGGGGTACAGAATATGAATTGAATTCTGGTATACTATTCAATGTTCTTGAAGTTACTGCAAAACATTATAGTCCAATTAGAACTGGGAGCCAATAGTGTGGAACTATTCCACTCACATTGGAATTCTAATAAGAGACCAGATGTGAGCATTTTTTGAAACTCTTTAGTAATTGCTTTAAATTTCCCAAATCTGTTTGCTTGGGTTTTATTTGCCTAAGCATGGCTGCCTGTCACTGTGTTTCCTGTTTTTTTTTACTCTTTAAATTATGAAGTCACACTTATCAGCTTTGCGTCTTAGTATGTTATTGTTAATCCAAGACTGAGCTGTCTTTGAGAAAAACTGAGTCATTTTTATTTTATTTTCAGCATTGTACTCATTCTCCAAGTTTATTTACTTATTTATTGGCATTTGTTTACTGGGAGAGTCCACTGGGCCATTAAAGAGACCATTTTCAGTGGAGGCCAGGTGAGAAAAGCTCCATAAAAAACATGGAATATTTAACAGAATTAACAATATGAACAATTACATGAAATAGCATTTTTCAGAAAATTGACTATATAGAATTTACATGAAATATATCTAAAGGTAAACAATAGCAATTAGTTCAGTCAGAGAGTGGAGTAAAATTATCTAGTGAGTATGTTTAAATTCTTTCTCAAGGATACAGAAAAGTTAAATAAAAAGTTAAAAAGGGCACATTAAGCAAGAAATTATTTTATAAGTGTAGTTAAGTTATCTACAGAGACTTAATTGATAGAGTAATATGAAATATGAGTGTATTCAAGAAGGAGAACACAGTCAGGTTATGAAGGGAGGAGGCTATACAAGTACAGATCCAGTTAGCAGAGAGGTATTCAGGCAAAGAAGTTTTGAAACAAGCATGACTCTGAATAGTTCAGATTGCTAATAGAAGGGCATTCTAGGCTCTGGCTACCACACATGAATAAAGTAGTTGGTATGTAGGTAGGTTGGGCTTGCAAGAGGTGTTGTTTTTTTTAGATCTAAAGGACCTATTGAGAAGATAGTAGGTAAATAAAGAATTTAAGGCAGAACAATCTAAGGGTTTGAAAATTATTTTGTGGGCAGTAGTTAGTTGCAGATAGGTGAGATAATGTGGGAGTACAAGCCAGTTCAGTGAGTATAGGAATATGCAGTGGTGGGCAGAAAGTCTGGCATTTGTTGAGAACTTTGTGATTTTTTTATAACATGTTTCAAGTTTTGTTTTTAGGGAGGATAGTAGGTAAGTAAGCAAGGGCGCACCATAGATAAGAGAAGGAAGTAGGTAAGTGGTGATAAAATACTTGTTTAGTGAATTGCACCAAAATCAGAGTAAGAATAATAAAGTTAGGAGTATGCTAAGTAAAGCCTCCAAATTGTTAGTGGTTTAATTTCTGATTTGTTTATTTGCAAAAAATTGCATTCTGTTCAGAGTACTGGTGATGTGACACTTTGTGTAACTGGGGGAATAATTTTGTGCCGTGAGAGTCAGGGAGATGCTCTGTGCATGGTTGTCTGTTGAGGACTTATATGAAAAGCCATTAGTAATGAAATTCTGCATTACAGCAAATATATATATAGAATTAGGAAGTATCACCCACCATAAAAATTAGTAATGAAATCCTGCATTACAGCAAAGATGTATACAATTAGGAAGTATCACTCAGCATAAAAATTAGTAATGAAATCCTGCAGTACAGCAAAGATATATAAAATTAGGAAGTATCACCCCGCATAAACAACTCCGAAATTACACCTCCTAGCTATAATATCATCTGTAATGACCATATTGGTTGTGGTATTATTTTAATATTTCCCAACAATGACTACTTTTCCCCTTAAAA
Source organism: Protopterus annectens (assembly GCF_019279795.1). Taxonomy (NCBI): domain Eukaryota; kingdom Metazoa; phylum Chordata; order Ceratodontiformes; family Protopteridae; genus Protopterus; species Protopterus annectens. The sequence continues at coordinate 247,855,704 of NC_056727.1, read as the reverse complement.
TAAATCAATACCAAAATTCAGTTCAGCACAGCTTTGTATTACTTTCCTAAAATTAAACAGTTATAAACAAATATGCATTACTGTTCTTTACATTCCTTCTGGCAACAATACAGCTATACTGGAAGATATCCTATATTGGATATCCGTAACAATTCCTCAAGAAATAATACTACTAGTATTCAAGAAGGAGAACACAGTCAGATTATGAAGGGAGGAGGCTTAATACAAGTACAGATCCAGTTAGCAGAGAGGTATTCAGGCAAAGAAGTTTTGAAACAAGCATTATTTCAATGTGAATGTCAGTTGGTTTTACATAAACTCTAACTCCCACTTAATTTGGCATAAACTTATTTGGTTTCACAAAACTAATTAATAGCCTCACACATTATAACAAGACATCAGATTCCCTATTAGACTGCATTCTAGTATCAGACCCTAGCAAATACACCACCAGAGGTACAACATCTGACTGCCTCAATGATCATCTGCCAATATATACAACAAGACATCTCATACATCCATGACAACAGCATGTTTATGAAACAACAGGCAATCTTTCCAAGTTTAACCCAGAAATGCTCATTACTATCCAATCATCTATTAACTGGAACTTTCTAAAAACCCTTCCCTTAGATGATACTGAAAATTAATTCCTAAATATCCTAAATAGCCTTGAACCTCCTAGAAGGAAAAGAATAAAAATAAACAATGTAGTTTGGCTATCCAAAAAGAGGAGAATGCTGATAGAGGACAGAGCAAAGGCATGGAAAGAAGGGCAAAAATATTAAGTGTCACAATATCTTGAAAACTGCAGAAACTTCAGAATGCTTTGCAATAGTACTTAAAAGCAAATTAATGAAGACAAAAAATATACTATAATAAGTTTCATAATAACAGGGAACACAACCCTAAATTATTCTGGATAGCCAATAAAGAAATCTTGTATTCTGACCACAAATTCAACCCTAACCCTTCTCCCAATAAGTCATCACTCAAAACTGCAATAGAATTCACCTCTTATTTCATAGATAGTATAGCATCCCTAACCAAGGATTTCCCAATATCTAATCCTAAACTTGATTAACATCCACATGCCACCACATCAACTTTCACCTTCAAACATTTGCCCATATCTCCTTTATAAAACTACTCTTAAACAAACTCAAACCATGCTCTCCTTCAGATGATTACCTTCTAAGCAAATACCTTAAAATAGCAGCCAATAGCATTGCCTATCCTGTCTCCATCCTTATAAATAGGTAAGTCCAGGAATGCTACATTTCTTCTATCTGGAAAAAGTCAAATATTATCCCTCTGCACAAAAGAAAAAAATCAATAGCAATCTTTTCCACCCTCTCCAAAATATTTAAAAAATGTTTTCATAACCAATTGCTAAACTATCCCTTGCAGGATGAATTCATATCTCCCACGCAACATGGCTTCTGTCTTTCCAATAGTAAAAATACTGCACTTCTAACTGATATATAAATAGTGTAAATAAAGCTAGAGATAATGGCAAACTAGTCTCCTCCTTATTTCTAGATTTGTCTAAAGCCTTCCACACAATTTGTCACAGTAATCCTCTACTTCATATGTCCTCATTAGGTCTCTCTCAGCCCACCCTTCTATGGTTCAAGAGTTACCTATCCAGAAGGTATCAGGCAGTAAAATGGCATTCCATCCTCTGCCCATACCTCCCAGTCACCACTGCTGAACCATAAGGCTCTACCCTTGGTCTACTCCTCTTTAACATTGAAACCAACATCCTCCATACATTCACACACCAGGCCTCCCTAATACAATTTGCAGATGACTCCATACTCATATGCATATCTGAAAACATGGCAGACCTCCAAAAAATTACTCAGGAAGCTTTAAGAGCCAGTGAAACATTGCTTTGCAACTCACAACTCATGCTGAACCATAAAAAAACTACTACTCCCCCCAGTGCCTCACTCATGAAAAACAAAACAACATTTAAAGTCTTTACTCTTGATAATACATCCATTTAAGTCACTTCACAAATTATTAGGGATGATGCTAGATGATCATCTTAAATCTGACCTGCATATACAAAGCTACATAAGAAAAAACTAAAAAAACTAGGGATGCTTTATAGAGAGAAAAACATTCTCACCAACATAACTAAAGCTCCACTTGCCACTACTTATCTCCTCCTTGCACTTCTTTATAGCACTCTTATCCTTATTAACCTTCAGGCATAAGGGAAATCAAAAGTTGAATAAAGCAATGGATACTAATAAAATTCCTTTGGTTCCCCAAAAGAAACAGAATAGCTTTTCTACATCATATTAGATCTTGGAAGCAGGGAGAAATCAAATTCACGGACATTGAAACCTATATTAATGCATCCATATTTAAGGTTATTTTAAACTGGATTAATCCAAATTATCACTCTAGTTGGAAACTATTACACATAACCTTACTAATTAATGAAAATACCTTGTTAGCCAGACTTCCATTGAATAATTATTTTAATAGGTTCTGGTACTTTTTATGTCATTTTACCCAATGCAATATTTACAAACCCACAAAATTAAATTCATTAAACCACTATTTTAATTTCTTTGGAAACATTTTTAACTCTAATGCTGATATTAAGACTTGATTTGAACTGTTAACCCCATTTAAAATTACAAGAAAATTTCCTGATAAAATACATATCAATGTTCTAGATAGCTAGGAATCCAAGAACTTTATATGTTGGCATCAATGCATTAATGATGCTAAAGTTTTAGACTCACAGTTTCTTATAAAATAGCATGATTTGCTTCCTAAAAACTGGCTAATTCTACAAAGTATCTTAACTTATTCTCAAGATTTGTGCAAAATACTTAAAAACTCATTTTATCAAGAAAGACCAAAGCATTTCACACTGAGCTAATTGAAGAAAGGACAATGAGCAAACTCGGATCCATAATATATAACATTAAGTATCCTGTTTTTTTGTTTATTTTTTCAAGTTATTTATAGCACTTTGTCTACTGCATACTTTTCTAGCTAGTTTCAGTGTGTGTGAGGTATTAACTGGCAATTGTCCACTTTTATTAAGCATCTGTTTGGGTTTGTTTGATTCTGTCATATAACTTGTTTGCAGCTAAAATCTTTCTCTAGAGGCTCCTTTATCTGTTTAAAACTTTCGTTTAAAGGCTCACTGCTGCTTTTCTGCTGTAAAAAACATTTCTGCAGTTTGTTTTCCACCGTCTCTCCCTATTGGTATCCTGTTTTTATACTTGGTGGCTTTGCAGTTGCCAGCCCCTACTGTAAATTTGATCTGGGACACTCCTCCCAGTCTAATGTTGTTACCTCATTCTACCTAATACATGGAGAACATCTGAGATGGCCAATCCACTTAGTTTCTGCTCCTCCTTTCTCTCTTTCCACTTAAAAAAAAATTCTAAGCTTGTTCCTGCCTTTCCTGTGAGTAGTCTAGTCTGGATATAGATTTGCTGTGTTCAGATCTGTTTGTGGGCTTCTGTGTTGGAGGGAAGCCTTCGAGCTTAATTTTGTTTCTTAGAACTAGCCAGTTTTTTTAGTTTCAGCACTCAAGTCTGTTTCGTTGAGCTCAGCACTTGTTCAGAACTCGTTGTAAGCACTAAATAAGCTATAAATTACTACAGCACTCAACTTTCCTCACTTGTCTAGAGGAAAACAGTTTATAGTACTTAACAAATAAGCACATATCCAGGCATGTCTAAGGGTCAGCTCCCAGTGTTTTCTTAAGTCTACCAGATGAATCTGGGAATCTTGGGGCAATGCAGCAATTGCCTCATGTACACAGACAACCCTCCCCTCCTACCACCCAACACTACAACCTGTGAGAGATGTACTTATATAGCCAAACTAGAAGCAAAGCTCTCTTCACCTAAGACTGGACTAGACAGTCAAGAGAAGAAGGTAAACACTTGCACCACACCACACTCATCACATAGTCCCTCAAAACCTACACCAACAAAACACACACATAGAAACACAAAACACACACCTATATTCACGGAGGCTCTCATTAAAAACCTGCTCAAGCAACAGGGACCTCCAAAGCAGAAACACAAACAACCTCCACCCCCCAACACAACCCAAATGACACATAGCCCACAAACTCAGTGCGCCACTCAACCACAGCCCATAAGGCATAACAACATATCCAAAACTCTAGTCATAGGTGACTCTATAGTCAGGCACACTGATGTTCCACTCACTAGGCTAAACAAGGAGAAAGTTACTGTCAGCTGCCTGTCGGGTGCTGGGATCCGCCACATAACGCATGCACTTAGGTCACTCCACAACAAGTACAAATATGGCTCTGCCATTGTCCATGTTGGTGTGAATGACCTGAGATGTACCTCCTTGGCTACATGAAAAGAGACATGGAGGAGCTGTCCAATCTTGTAACCCAGGCAGGTATGACCCTAACCCTGAGTAGCATCCTGTCATCACCCAGAATGATACCACAGTACAAGGACAAAATTATTGACTTCAGCAATTGTCTAAGCTTCTAGTGTCATTCTAAGGGGATCCAGTATCCATCTGCCTGGGATGACATGATCGACAAACGACTATGCTTTGCCAGAGATGGCCTGCACCTGTCACCCCTGGGATTCCGGATACTGGCTAAGGCTCTAGCCACCCCTATAGTGCCTTTTTTAGACAAGGTTCAAATGATAAATTCACCACTGTAACAGGTACGCAAGCAAAAAATGAGGGTATTGCTACTCAATGCTAGAAGTCTAAACCTCAAAATACACTCACTCGAGTCCCACCTTAAAATGGAGAACATCGACATCTGTGCAGTGACAGAGACCTGGTTCAAGGCTCCAGAGAGTACCCCTGCATTACCAGGCTATGACTCATACCACACCTTTCGGCCACCTAACCTGGACCGAAACACTAAAGGCGGAGTCGTGTCCATATTCATTAAGGATATCCACACCTCCAGGTTAGTTGCTCAGCATAATGTATCCGAGATTATCCAAGTGCAACTAACTCTGGGCAAGACCGTAATCCAAATTATAGCTTGCTACAGATCCCCCACCATGCCCCAGGATTCCCACTCCTCATTTCTTGATACACTGGAAAATATTAGGGTACAACCTAACACCCTAATAATGGGCGATTTAAACTACCCCACCATTAACTGGGAAAACTAATCATGTACCACCTCTTGTGCTTAACATTTTCTGGAATTCATAAATTCCAATGCCTTGGATCAACTTATCCACACCCCCACCAGGAGCAGCAATATCCTAGACCTGGTTATTACCAACATGGGCAACTGGTGCTCCATACCAGAGGTCAATTCCTTGTTGGTCAGATCCGACCACAAGCTAATCACCCTAGACATCCACATCCCCCCCCATTAGGGAAACCACTGTAAAAAATTTCTCCAAAGCCAACTTCATGCTTCTTAAGACAGAAGTGTCAAACTTCACGACACCCATGCTGATGGACAACAGAGGCATGACTGCTGAATCCTATACAAATGCACTTTATAAGCACTTACATGAGTGCATGGATCATGCAATCCCTAACAGAACCAAGATGCTATCCTCCAAAAAAAGGAAGCCAATCTGGTGGTCCCCTGCCATAAACAAACTCTACAGCAGAAGAAAGAAACTGTTGGAAAAAAGAGTAAAATCCCATGATTGGAGGAACTCCCTGGTCAGCCTCAGTAAGAAGCTGAGATCCCTCATAAAATCCTCTAAAGCTAGTTATGAAAATAAAATCACCACTGACTCTAAAGACAACCACAAAGCATTCTATAGCTATGCCAAGAATCTCAATGGCAACATTCAGATCTGCTCTGAGTTACAGCACAATGGCACTAAATATACAGAACTAACTGATATTGCCAACATCCTGGCAGATAGGTTCAGTGCTAACTTTACTCCCCCCCTCATCCCCTAAAGGACCTATCTCTATACCGGAAGAATGCAAAGTTCCTGTAATCACGGCTGCACAGGTAAAAAACACACTCTCCAAAGCCAAGAACACAGCATCCATGGGACCTGACAACATCCCGGGCTGCGTTCTACATGAACTACAGAATGAACTGGCACCTCACCTAAGTACCATGTTCAATCATAGCCTCACCTCAGGCTATGTGCCCACTGAATGGCGCACAGTGATGGTTAGCCCACTCCACAAAGTGGGAGCCACCACGGACCCCAGAAACTACCACCCCATTAGCCTGACAAGCCTGGTCTGCAAGCCTATGGAACGTATCATCATGGAACTTATAAACAATGACATTGGTAATCTCCAAACTCTGGACCCCAACCAGTTCAGGTTTGTAAAAGGCAGATCATGTCTCTTAAACCTGATAGACTTCTTTGAAGCTGTCACCAAAGCGGTAGATGAGGGTAAGGTGGTTCACACAGCCTATCTAGATCTCGCCAAGGCTTTCAACATCATCCCCCATTCTGGAATTATAGATAAACTCACTAAACTAGGTATAAATCCCTATGTCACAAGATGGGTTGCCAACTGGCTCATTGACAGAACCCACACTGTGAAAGTAGCAGACTCCAAATCCAACTTCAGACCAGTGACAAGTGGAGTGACACAGGGTTCAGTCCTGTGTCCTCTCCTGTTTGGTATCTACTTCTCTGAAGTACAGGCTAACACAGAAGGTCTTTGGTTAATGACGTTTGCAGATGACTGCAAACTAGGAGCCATAATCAAAACTCCAAAAGATGTGGACATCCTACAAAAGGGTCTCGCTGAGACAGATGCCTGGTGTCAAAGCCATGGCCTCAAGCTCAATGCCAAAAAGTGCATTGTCATCCCTTTTGGTAAAAACTCTGTACTCATGAGCTACCACATAGATGGTAGTCGACTTAACACCAAAAGTGTGATAAGAGACCTTGGGACAGAGGTGGACAGTAGTCTCTCCTTTGATATTCACATCGCTACAGTAGACAGGAAATCCTTCTACGTGGCACACCTCATCACAAAAGGTGTCTCATCCAGGAAAAAAGAGGTCATTGTTCCCCTCTACTCGTCACTCATTAGACCCATTATAGAGTACAACGCCCCTTTTGGTATGTACCTCACAAGACATCTACAAGAACTGGAAAGGCCACATAAATACCTCACAAAGAGGATTACCATCCTCAAACAGATGCCCTATGCAGATCGTCTAAAAACCTGCAGCTTTACTCCATTGCATATTGCCTACTCAGAGGAGATCTCTGTCTAACACACAAAGCTATGTCAAGCCCAGAGCTTTTGGACATGCTCCACTTAAAGAAATCCCAATCCCTCCGAGCTACATTCTCTAGGGATCTAAACCTTGTCACCACAATAAACAGAACATGCTGGAGGGATAAATTCCTGTCCCAGAGACTTCCCATACTCTGGAACAAACTACCTATCTATATAAAACAAAGCTCCTCATTAGCACTCTTCAAGAAAAATCTTGATGATTGGATGGGAGATAGGAAATTCACCTCGGTGATCACTTCTGTGGCTCTGCTCGACAGTGGCACTGAAAAATAATTTTCTTGGGTGGCGAAAGCCAAGGTACCTTTTGGCTAGGCTTATATAGGCCCTAGGGTCAATAGTCTAGTACCTACCTATGAACCTATGAACCTATGATAACTCTCATGTGTGAAATTTTACATAATAGCCTCACTACAAATAACATTATTTCGTATCTATATAACATGTTAATTGTTTATAAGAGTAGTATAAATCAAAGTTTTTGGAACTTTATATTCAAAGGCTGTTTTTTTTTAATTTCTCACATGATGAAAAACAAAAAAAAAATGTTATCCATCAAGCATACATAATGGTCTCATTACTGGAGTATTTTTGCTTGGCAATATCTACATAGGGCATTTCTGACACTAAATAACAGTTAAAATCAATAATAGCTCTAAGGCATCCTGCTGGAGATGTACAGAACATACCAAAGCTAATTGGGCACACATTTTTTATGATTGTCCTAAATTAAAGGGTTATTGGAAGAGTATAGATGATGTTCTCAAAGCATTATTCACTGATTCCATTTTATTGTCCACGTCATTAGTTCTTTTCAATGTGAACGACGGTTACTAGTTGAATAAGAATAATTCATATTTACTGTGGTCATTTTCTTGCTATCGCTAGAAAATGCATTACCTTAAGACGGAAAACTAGCTGCCCACCTACTGTTGAGGATTTTTTGTCTTCAGCGAAAGACCTGGCAATCAAAGAAACTAAGAACAAAGAACTTAGAATCTATCCAAAGACATTTGTTAATAATCCTTGGACAAACGTTTTAGCACGTATTGAGACTTTACAAATGGACCATATCTCTTCCTGAACTGATACTTATATTAACGAACTTGTGTATCTTAACTGTGATTTGCAGTTTTGCTTCAGGCCTATGTATATATTGTAAATAGTTTTTACTTTGTTTGCTAATGTTTTGTCTTATGAATGAGAATATTGTTTGTCATTTATTATCTTTTATTTTTCAAGAAAAATTTAATAAAATATTTGAATAAAAAAAAAGTTGAACAATGCTTTAACAAAGTTACTAAATTTGCAGCAAATACCCTTTTTAGAACCTACCACTGTATACTGCATCAGCAAACATATACAAAGCTTCCTATCACCTATCAAAGTACCCAGCACTAAATAACATCCTGCACAGCTATGTTTGCAGTTGGTCATTAAGATCCAATGACCAAAAAATCTTGTCTGTCCACAAACCTATCAAAATTACTGGACATTGTCTATACTTGTACCATGTTGCTAAGGCCTGGAACTCCTTCCTGTATCCATCAGATTAGTGCCCTCCCTCCCTCTCATCCTTCACAACCATTCTGAAAGACTTCCTAGCCAAAAGCTGGCTCTGTTCTTGCTCAAATCCAGGATAAACTATATCCCTAAATATGAAGAAATACTTATCCATATCATGCATCTCCTTAATAGCCCTTCTTCACTCACTTCCTTACTTCTATCAGTTTCTTTTCCCTGACTTTCTCTCTAAATATACCATAAGCCTGCTTTTCTCTCATTTGATGATGAAATCTCAGTTTGTTTTATACTAACTTACCTTTATTTTTTCTATAACTGGCTAAAATGTCTCTAAATATTAAATTATTGTCATATAACTTGTATCTATTCTTGACCAATGTTTTCATAGTATGTCTAACTTGGTATAATTATTTAAACTGCAGTTGTTTTTGTATTATTTTTAAAGATTGTAATATAATTGTTCTTAAAATGTTTTGTAATACTTTTGAGATTTTCCACTGGGCTTCTGCTGAAAATGGGTTCATACCCAGTTGGACTTTCCCAGTAATCAAATGTCAATAAATAAATCACCAGATGTGACACCTGAACTTGAGCTGATAATAAATAACACCTACTAGAAGTGATCCAGAGTTCACAGAGAGAGAAAGAGAGAGGGAGAGGGAGATAGAGACTCACACACACACACACACACACACACACACACACACACACACGCACACACGCATGCACGCACGCACACACACACACACACACATACACACATATATACCATCTTCCTTAAATAGCTCTCTTTGTCTTTAAATATGCTGCAGTAAAGAAATCTACTTTAGTTTGCAATAAATCCATTTGTAAGAAAAAAGTTAACATATAATTTTATATTTACACAACTACATTAAGATATTTTTACTTTTTAAAATAAGATTATATGGAAACATACATATTTTTTGTTGTTGCTGTCCAACATCCACACATTAGTTTACAAATGTTTATAACTTGCTTTTCTATTAAATATGTCCGTCTCAATTATTTCAAGTACCATGTACAGTAGTACACATTTTATTACATTTCAGAAGTCAATGCTTTCATCATGTAAACCCAGGTACATTCAGGGATAGCAGTCCTTTATGCAGCTGTTATCTATTCTTTGATGAATAGTACAGAGTTTGGGTATCATGCTTCCACTATCCATTCAAGATCCTGACAAGACCTGGCTGGAAGTCTAACACAACCCACACTTCTGTGTCGCTCATTAGGAAACCACACTTTTTTTATCCTTATTGGAGTGTGATGCAAAATATGGTTTAGCACCTCCCTTTGTTATGTGTGTGTCAAAGGTTGTGTACCACTGATTTAGGCCATGCTGTGGCTGAAGCTGGGTTATTAGACTAGACTTCATTTCTGCTTGGTACATAGGCATTGCCATCATCATCATCATCACTATCATCATCATCATCAACCTCACCTTTCTCCAGTTTGTTGCAGGTCTTTTCTCTTGTAGTCCATCCATTTCTTTATTGAGCATCTTCACTTTCTCTTGCCTTCCTTCTGTTTCTTCTAAATCTTCTTCACCAAGTCATTTTCTGATTTCCTGTGCGTACCCAAATCACATAGGAGCTGGTAAATTTTCCAGCCCTATGTGAGGTAGGACAAAGACTTGCCTCAAACACAAACCTGTTTCCATCAACAGTATTATTAGCAAAATGTATGCATAAATCTTATGCTCCAAAGAAATGCCACGATTTGTTGTTAAAGATGTAGATCCCTGACTCTTAGAAATGTTAGAAAATAAAACAAATGAATACAGACTCGTTGGAATACAGTCAGCACATTCTTTTCTCAGTGAGTCAAACAGAAGGGAACATCTCATTTCATTTCTGCATTGAACCTCTCAAATATATCACTGTAAAACTCTCATGTTGTGCCCCCACAAGGTGGTAATAATTGTTACATCTGAGAGGATCAACCTCCTATCAAAAGGAACATCATCCCTAATGCATAATTTGTAATACTAAAGGGGGGGGGGTACAGGGTCAGCACATATGTCTGGGAGCTATACCTTATATCATCTCCCTCCCCAAAAAATACTCCTATGAAATGTAATAGTATATATATATATATATATATATATATATATATATATATGTGTGTGTGTTGGAAAAGAACTCAGGTAATAATTCATGAATTGCATAACTTGTAGATCCTCCTGACTTTAGTGATTTCATTATTCAACCTACCACCTTGTGCTAGTGGTTGAATATTCACTGAAGACAAGGCTAGTAACAGCTGTTATTCCTGTTTCAAGCCACTGCTGATTTGGAATCCCTTAGAAAGAAAATACTGCATATACCTCTAGATGTCTTCTGCTTCTGTAGAGAGACTCAGAAATACTGAAGGAGTATGGAATCTTTTTCCCAGAGGTGAAGCTACAGAAGTTAAATTCCAGCTGAATTAATGTTTTTTTCTCTCTCAAAACATAAAGAGTGAACTAGGTGTCCCTTCTTGTCTGCCTCACTCAAGATACATAGCGCCTTTTCAATATAATATTGCTGGGGATGGATTTGCACTTTTCTCTTTGAGATAAAAGGTTTATCCTCTTGGCTAAAATAGTGAAAAAGAACATGGAGTCAGAACCATCAGCTCATATGGTTCTATACAATCTTCACTGTGTATCGTCTTTTCTCAGTTTACACATCAGGGACGGAAGACACTGCCATTTTTGTAAGATGTGTGAAAAACCTGGGACTTCGAACCTTCACCCATGAAAGTCATTAATAAGATACAGAAAAGATCCAAGTGAAAGTGAAAAGATCATACAACACCTTCAGTATGAATTATGTCCTTGAGACAGGTGAAACATTGATTAACAGGAATATAAGGAGCAGTTAGGGAAGCTTATTAGTCACAGAAGAGTAAAAGAATCTGTCATCAGGTCATTTGGGGTTGGACTTTGCTTTGCATCATGTCAAGTTCAGAATCATATAGTTGAAAACATTGAAGAAATTCGTTCAGGGCACACACATATTCATAGTTAAAGATAGGTTTATGACAACAGGTTAAGTTCAAAAATTACTTGGAGAGTCTGAACATAACTGTCAACTGTCAAGATTTTTGCAGAATATCTACACTTTTGCTTCATAGCTCTGGTCTTTTCCTCATAAAATACTGTATATGGTTTGCTGTCAAAACACAGAGGATTCAAGTACTAAATAATGTATGAACTGAGTTTTAGACTTCATATCTTTCAGAAAATCCATGCTAACACAAATCCTGTTATTTTAGCAGATTCCTAAGTTTATACAAGCAATGTATAAAATCTGTCCCTATTTTTGAGGCCTCCCCCCCCCATTATTTTAAGCTTTACATAGATTTCTTAAGCTAAGAGGTTGAGAGGTACGAGTGTGAAACACATACTTTCCTAGCTTTCATATGACATTCCATGTATGCCTACTTTAACACAAGAAAGATTTTTTTATTTTATCGTTTGTGCAGCAGTGTGCTGTTTTTTAATGCAGATTTAACTTCCACAGGTTACTTACCCCAACAGAATGTAGACCTTGGAGGAACTATAGCAGGAATTTATGTGATTTATTTATTCTTCTCTTTCATTTCATGAAAGCCACAAATAGACACTCACCTCGGTTCTTAAAGTCACATTTGCTATTTTCCACAGCAAAACAAGGAAGGGGCCAGAGGCTCCCTCAGTCTGTTATAATTATCATCTGGAGTCAGTCTCTCAACCCTCTGCCAAGATTAGAATCTCAAAAAACATGCTTCACTGTTGTCTCTGTTGAGGAACACATAGTCTAAGTAGGAATAAAGAATTATTGGATATAGACGTAAAGTTTAACTTTAATGTCTGTGCCATGTAGGTATTCTCATCTAAAGTAAAAATATTTTCTATCAAAAAATTCAAGCTGCCTGAATGAAATTAGTTTGTATAAGGACTGCTATGATGAGGTAAAATTTCTGCCATATCTATGACATTGTTAAATCTAGTCATTGCTGAATATCACTATCTACACTACAGCTGGAGACATCTGATATGTTAATTGCAAATTCTTTCAATTGTTCATTTAATTTGCAGTTTGTAATACACACATACACATATGTATATATACATGCATATGTATTTGCATGTGTATGTATATGTAGTTGCATATATGCATATTTGCATGTATATGTACATTTGTATATGTGTGTGCATATGTGTATATGTATGTATATATATATATATATTTTTGCACATGAGGTCCGGGTGTCACTTCAACAGTGACAGTCATCTAGAATTGTATATGCATATGTTTTTGTATATATGTATATGTGCATGTATATTTGTATATGTATACATGTATATGTACATTATGTGTACATCTGGATTCACTTCATAATCTCAAAAGACTGAAATCTCGAATTTCAGTTTTTCGAGACCATGAAATCGAATCCACACAACACCGAAAGCTCAAAACCAAAAAGCCCAAAA